>NC_143384.1:27803646-27943646 GCF_980474605.1 Leiobunum rupestre
TTTAAGAATTTTAAAAAACATCATATGACAATTAAAAAAATTCGATATTTTCGATTAATAAAAACCCATATCTAAATATATTTATGCTTTGTAACAAATGTATTTATAATATTGTAAAAAGGGCTATTGAGTTTTCTGATCAGAAATAAATGATCAACCCTAACGAAAGTATTAGGTAGCTATAATTTCCTTGAAAACGCTTTCATTTTCTGACTACATAAAAACTGGTGTTGATATTTATTTAATTATTAAATTATTAACTTTTGGAACCACTGTTTAGTATTTTTTAAATTATAATACAATTTATCAGTGGCGTAGCTAGAGCTTTTCCGTCCCTAAAACATTGGTAAAAAAGTGCACCCGGTTTATTGCCCCTACGCTCCACTCTTACTACGCCACTATAATGTATGAGTTTATGACATTTGTTTTCCAAAACAATGCAGATTTTATTCAAATATGACGAAGGGTTACTTTTGAGATAACAACTCCTTCGATTTTATTAGTCAAAGTACCAAAATAACTATAAGTATGAGCAGGGGCGTAGCGAAGGGGATTGGATTGGGGGGGGGGCGAAGGCATGCTTGTGCCAACTATAACTTTGGCGGTTGGGTAAAATTTCAATGGCGGGGGTGCTGACGAAGCTATCGCAAGAAAAGTTCAAGGGGGAACTGCTCATGGAGGTCTACGTTTAGACAAGTCGACCTCAATTTGCCAACCCGGAAAATGTTCGCTCCTGAGTATGACACTGAATGATATCTGTAAGTGACAGTCTGTAGCAGATAGATTGCGTAATTGTAAATTCGTCACGGTGTATTCTCTCATATACGAGCTAAAAGACGTTTATTTGAAAAAGCTACCGCCAGAACATCTTTACTACTAAACTACTCCTCAGTCAAACAAATTATTACAAGTGTCATACTTATGTTACTTATATTATGAGTAGCTTTCTACGGTTAATTATATAAATGTGAATTTTCTCCTATCTTTATTCAACTCAGTAAAATAAAAATCTTCTAGCATTTTATTTTTATTAAATTATATTTTTATTTCTTAAAATTTTATGGTATTATCGTTCCACCCGAGATAAATGCCGTGAGGGGGAATTATTATTCTGGGAATTTATGTTGAGGTAACCGATTTGTTGGCTTGCTCTATTGTATCCATTGAATGATTAGCTCCCCGGGGGTCAAGTAGCAGCCACCCGGTCGGACGTCTTCTTTTTCGCTCCCCATCCCATGGTTGGAAAATACGCTACTAGAAAACTCCTGCCGTGAAGAAACGTTGGTTTTATAAAAACCTGACGGTGTCTCCATCTATGGGATTAGGAGCTTAGAAGGTTAAAATTGTGATTAATCGACATTAGTAAATAAAATTTCTGAACCAAAATTATTTAGGGAACTAGATTTTTTTACGCTCTATCTATTACAACGGGAATAAAGTTCGTACGTTTAGTCATTTTTGAGCTGGACTGGAACGAAAACAGGTCTACTAATTAAATTATAACTCACTAAATATTAACTCTAAAATAATGAAAACTATTTTAGCATCTTGGAGAAAGATTGCTCTTTAAGGGAAAAATAACTTGACTTATGCCACAATCAAATTATAGACGTGGTACTGGAACGCAAAATGCCATTTTCAAGTACTCTTCCCCCTTAACGGTAATAGTTAGTGTAGGGAGCTGTTGGCTCGCTGGGCTTGCCACCACCCTCCTAAGCACTGTAACTCTTCCACCTGTTTAACGGCTTTATAAGTCGTTAGATGACTTGGGCCTAAGGTGGTGTCTTGGGTATTAGCCTAGCCTAGCTGATTATTATTATAATTTAATTTAAAAATTTCCATAGGTTATCTTTTCGTCAAAGTGATTTTAATATTTTTATATAAGTAGGAAAACCTTTATAAGGTTACATGGTTGTTATTAAACTAAACCATTTATTCTTAATAGACCATCGATTTATTCAAAAAAAAATTTAAACTATAAACAAAGCCCTAAATTAGAAAATTAAAATTGAAACTATTAGAATTTAACTTTATACTAAGTTTCATTTGAAGATATATCAAAGTTTCCAATAATAAAATTGTAGTAAATTTCGATTTGGCTTCAATTTCAGATATCAAACTAGGCTTAAATAATTATATTATTTTTATTCAATAGTAATGTTCAATTTCGCGTTATGAGGTTGCTACAGCTAACTTTATGTTTTTTGGTATTGCCTATAGAGACATATTAACTTGTTTTAAAGTTAAAAGCTCTGTTATTACGGTGAAAGTCAGCAAGATATGATATTATTTAAAGCTGTTTCCATGAAGCAAGGGACTAACTTATAGCCACTTTCATTAAAGTAAGTAAATTTTATTATAGAATGTACACGTTGATGAAAATGAAATGGTCGTCTAGAAATTAATTTTGAAAACCGATATTGAATAAAATTTTTGATTTTTGAGAACCCTGCTTAAATTAAAATCAACTATTTTTTACACAAACTTATTCCTATATTATTCGTTTGCTATGAGTTTGATCTTGTAGTAAAAATTACACATGTATATTAAGTCTAATAGAAAGTATTATGAGTTGTATTTAATTTCGTAAGTTTGTTCGCCAAAAACGTCATTGATTTATAATTTCATTACAAAAAGTTTCAAAATATAGTAACTTTCATTCTATGATAGCTCTGTTATCTACATTTTCAATAACTTTTTAATTTTATCTTTTTTTTTTTAAATATTATTATCATACGGACCACAGTTTTGGCGTTAAATATTAAATTTGATCCCCTGAAAACATTTCCATGTTTGATATTTTAAATTTAAGTTAAAAAATAGTATGTGATAAATCTGCAAATATAATCTTGGCTTTTATATTTGGAAACGTGAATAGTTTACTAAGTTCAATCTTTCACGATTAAAACCTAATTTCTTTTTGTATACGCGTGTACATTTCCTACACTTTATTAAAGATTTTCAGGAAGTCATCTGAGTTTCATAAATCATTTCTGATAATTGTTGTCTTTATATTATATAGTTTTCAGTTAATTTGGTATGATTTCTTTATAAGACTTAATTTCAAAAATAATACTCTATTTTTAAGATTCGGTATCAATGTTTTTTACACATTAACTTTATATTATATTTAACAGGAATTTTCCGAAATGGACAACAACGTCACAATTAGTATCTACGTTATACAGGTAGAGTAGAATTTTAACTCGATAATCTTGATTTCTTCTGTTGTCGGATAGCCATTGGAACACTTAAAAGGCTAAAGAGAGATAACAGATCATATCTTTAGTGTTACATGTACGTGACCGTTTTTGAATATCCACATTTGCATTTCGTTTTTTACCCAAATTTTTATTCTGACGCCTCTATGAAGATAACGCGGTTTCTTATATGTGTTATAAATTATTTCTGGGGCCAAAATATTTTATATCACATATCATTTATTAACCTAAACTATTAAATATTTGAAACAATCTTCGTTACATGTTTTTTTAGATGTAAATTAAATGTCCTTATTTCAATTTAGAATATCGTCTGATTAGAAATTTGTCAAGGGGAGTCTTTTAAAATGATACTCTTTGCTACGAGTGTATAAGGGGAGAGTGGAAATAGTTTTTTGTTATGTTATTTGTAAACGACCCCTTAATTGCTTTTTAATATTATTTTCCAATTAAAATTAAGTGGATATTGGACCAATGCGAACAAGAATCTCATTTGACGGGTGCTACAAAGTCAGCGGCATGTCGAATGTTCGGCTATATCATGGCGACCACCAATTCTAAGTAAGTTTCAACTATAAATTTCTTTGTTTTCCAAATTTTATTTTATTTTTCAAGTTGAAGGTTTATAATAAAATCAGGTACACGCATAAATGTATTTGCTTGTACTCTAGAAATATATTTTCTCGCAAATTGGATAGATATAAGATTTCATGTTTTTGTGATAGGATTTTATGAGTATATAAGACGTTGAATATTCGTGTCACTATTAATTATTTAATTAATTACTTTGGAAGTTAAAGCCAACATCACATGGCTAAGGAAGAGGTTGCTTCCCAATAATATTTGGCTGGAGCAGCTGCTTTGAAAGAATTGCAATGGAAATGGCATAAAATGCGAAATACTTTCATTAAACCTTTAAATTAAGAAGTGTAGAAGTGTTATCTAGAATTTGCTGTACCAAAATTTAAGGTTGTGAATGATTTAAGGGCGTATAGAATTAACTGATATTTGCTGTAAGACCTTTAAACTCTTAAGGATGAAAAACTACGTTTCATTGTTTTAAATCGTTTCATTGAAATATTTCGTTACAGTATAAATTTACAAATTTTGAACAAATATCTAAGAGTAAGTAAATTGTTTTATTATTAAAAAATGCTTCACAAATTGAACCGAAACTTTTTCATTTCACAAGCACATTTTTCTACCTGTATGGTTGAAATTGGGTGTCGTTTGTACAGTACATAATGCAAAAATCAACTTTTACTCTATTCTTCCTTTCGTTAAGTAAGAACTAAAACCTCCACGCCTTTATTGTGAGAAGAGTAAGATAAACCCCTTCAAAAATAAGAGCACCACTAGCTTGAGACTAACCCAATTTTATTTCAAACTATTCACGATAGAGCTTTTCGTAAGTTAGCTTTCCTGTACAAACAAATGCATTTGTTTACTTTGCTGGCTTTCGTTAGCCTTTAGAGATTTAGGCACGAAAATAAAGGTCCTAGTAATAGTTAAGATATTTGACACCATTTATTAATAATTTCCGGAATGGGGATAATAATTTTGGAGCATGTGTGACACAAGGATTATTAAGACTGAAGAGTTTTTAACGTTCACATTTCAATAACAATATCCGTTAATATTGTAGATTCATTTTGCGATTAATGAGGAAAGTTGAGTTGCAGTAATTATACAATATTAACCAATTTCGTGATACCTAAGCCTTTACGAAAATAGCATTTTGAAATGTAAAGTAGGCATTCGTGACATTAAATTTAATTGTTTGTAGAAATATTTCCTTAATTAAAAATTATTGAATGATTTCTTTGAAATGTAAAGATATTTCTCTAGTTCACACTTTTGGATCTAACGCTTAATCTAAAGCTTTTTGATCAATGGTTTTATTAATTTATATGGAAGAGAATGTTTTGGCTTAATACCAAAGGTCAATGTTTTTAAAACTGAAAAAGCTCTTCCATTGATCTAAATGGACGAAACAGTCCAAAGCAGAAGGAATAGTACCTTTTTGTTCACTATTAAAAGTATCATCTTCACAAAGACTAAGTTTAAAGCAATTTTCAAATAAAGAAAAGTATTATAGTATCTAGTTAAATATTTTCACACCTTCGTCAAGTAAAATTATGACACAATATTAGAAGTAGCGTTGATTTACAGTTAAATAAAAAATCACAAGGTTTTCTACTTTTCTTCGTATTGTTGATTCAACACGAAACATACTAGATATGCATTACTTAATGAAGTTAAATTTATTAGCAGCTCCATGACGCAAAAAACCAATAAAAATGATAAAATATTAAATTTTTGTACAACGTTTTTTTGTTACAAAGATTTTCCTTAATATTTTCTAATATTTCAAAATAATTTTCAAAATATTTTTGTTATTTCTTAGGATGAACTAGATATTATTATTGCGACATTTTGGTTTGATTCTTATTTTCTCTCTGGTTATGATATGGAAAACTTCACTCTCTCACCTGCAATTGAATTTGAAGAATATTGGCCACTGACACGGGAATGCGTTTCTTACCAGAGTTCAGTGGATCAGCTTTACGAAGTGTTTCCTATTAGAGTAAGCTTACAGTTCATTATTTACCTTCAATATAATCTGACATATTGTCTTAAATAGATTGGTGCTGACCACAAGTTTAGGGTTACCATAATCTAATAAACTACGTGATATAAAAACATTTAAATTTTCTAATATTGCACGATATTTTTAATTTTGATTTTTCCAATTTCGTTTAAAGAGCAAGTTGTATTATTAATTAAATTATTTTTTAAAGCAAGTTTTAAAGTTTTTATAGGGTGCAAAGTGATTTAAATAATTTTTGGGCTAAGTTTCCTACGGTTATTATGGCTATAGATTGATATATGGCAGCAAAAGCTGCACTTTAATTCTACCAAAATTCTGGCTACGGAACTGAAAAGTGTGGACCAAATTTTTTTCGACTTATACCTTTAAGCAATAATGTTCATGAAAACAAAAATGAAAAGTTATTTTGAGTAATTAGTAGCAACTAAACATTTCAAATCACCATTGTACGTTAGCAGTTGAAACCAACATTAAAACAAGGGCTGGTAAGGGATTCAACCCATCACTGAGAAGAAAATGTACTGTAACAGTTTCAGAAAGTTACTGGCAACCCTGGTCGATAGCTCTGAAAGTTTCTGAAAAATTGACACACCTATCCATATTCCAACAAAGAGACCTTTTTCTCTAAATTCTACAGTTCTAACAGTTGTCCTGAGTTGAAAAGCAGTAATTTTTACAGAATAATCTGTACATATTACTGTTTTTCACCCAGCTACAAAAACTATCGAAATTACAGAAATTTTCTGGCAGCAAATGATGGCTGAATATTTCAGTAAGTAATTCTGCTCGTAGAGTTGAAGATATTCACTGTAAATTGAACCGGTATATCTTTATCCGCAATTACGCTTATGTTCTTTAAACTTCATTGTGTATATCATTGCGGTTACTAAATTGACCTTGTATTGTTTTTATTGGTTTCGGAATTCGGTATTTTAGTGTATTTATTTATATTGAATTTCAGGGTTTTCACAATAACACCTGTAATTTTTCCTGATTTTATCTGTATTGGTACGACACCCAAGACAACATTTCAGTCAGACATTCCCCCCAGAAATCTATTTCACCCTTTAGGGGCTTAACAGCACGGGTTAGGAACCTAAGCTATTTTCGAAAGTTGCCTATATAAGTAGATTTAATAATATTATTATGGTGATATTTTTCACAATTATTGCGTAGAGTTTCCGTATTCATCGAAGAACTTCTATTCGGGGGCATCGGTTGAAATTCAATGTTCTGATAAATGTCCCAAAGTCAACATTTAAATATCATTGATACCTGCAATTTCCGAGGATAGCTAAAGTTTCTACACAACACAGGTTACTGTTGGAATATCTAGCTGAAATATTGACTTTTGTATATTTATTCAAAAGTTGGATTTCGACGAACTCCAGAGCATAATTTAAAATATTTTTGTTGAATATCGAAACGTCATTCAATCATTTTGAAGGATTTCACTTTAAATTGCAATTTGTCGCTCACATATAGGGCAACATAGTTTTATATTTGTTCTACATATATTGATAAAAATATATGTACTGGATTTTAATTTTCAAAAATAATTTTAGATTCATGCAGCTATCGTTATTACAGATTAACCAACATAAATAATTTATTGGTAGTAATATTTCAAGAACCTTTGGAAAATATTTTCATTTGTTGTATTATTTTTTACCAGGCCAATAGGTGTATGTTAGAGAAGAATGTAACTGAAAAGCACTAAGAAATTTCATCGAAAAACTCTAACAGATTTCAGAAACAAAGTTCATTTCTGGGACATTAAGAACAGAACATGTATATCACAGATTTCAAAAACAATTCTGTGATGTTAACTGATAATAGTCAAAATTAGAGAATTATTGTAATATTTACTGCCATGTTTTGTATTATATTATATATGGAGATAGATGAAGATATATAAATTTATATAAATATCTGTATTTAAATATTAATTTTTATATACAGGGTGTCCACTAAAAACGATCCAGGGCGAACATCTCAGAAACCGTTTTCTCTAGGAATTTAAAATTTTAATGTTAAGTAGCACGTGCAGGGGGCCAAAGAGAATGATATCCTCGATGACCTTGAACCATGTCTTCAAGGTCATCCAGAAACTATCTCGAGAACCGTAAGTGTTAGAAAGTTGGTTTCAATTAGAAAAGTGTTCCCCGTCACGTTTTATGCCTACATAGCGTGAACATGATCGGACTCGACCAATAGTCAGTCGAGAAATGTTTTACCAAAATCACAAAGGTCGTAAAAGGGAAAATTGCAAGATAGAGCTAATAACTCCAAAACAAGTCGTGCTACATTATCGAAATTTGCTAGACAATCGCATCATGGTAGGAGATTTTAATATTTGGAAAATTGAATGACCTTGAACCATTGTCTTCAAGGTCATACTAAAATTATCTCGAGAACCATTACGTTTAGAGCAAAAATTCCAATTAGAAAGTTGTTCTTCGTCACATTTTATGTATTAATAACTTTAAATTATACTTTATAATTGAAATTTTTCGAGGTGTAAGTCACTCTCGGATGGCCTGCACACCGAGTTCGCGTACTTAGTACTGTTAAAGGTACGGATTTTAAAGAGTTCACGAACTCTTATTAGCAAAGACAGAGGTACGACAGTGCACACCGAGTTCGTGGAGTGACCAACCCCTCGGAATTTTTGCTCTAAACCTAATGGTTCTCGAGATAATTTTAGTATGACCTTGATAGCGCTGTCTTGCAATTTTCCCTTTTACGACCTTAGTGATTTTGGTACCAATTTTCTCGACTTACTATTGGTCGAATCCGATCATGTTCACGCTATGTAGGCATAAAACGTGACGGGGAACAATTTTCTAATTGGAACCAACTTTCTAACACTTACGGTTCTCGAGTTAGTTTTTGGATGACCTTGAAGAAATGGTTCAAGGTCATCGAGGTTATCATTCTTATTTTCCCCCTGCACGTGCTACGTAACATAAAAAAAAAATTCCTAGAGAAAACGGTTTCTGAGATATTCGCCCTGGATCGTTTTTTAGTGGACACCCTGTATAAAAACCTGAAATATAGATAGATATCCCCTATTACATATACTTATTATTGCAGCAAAATAATAAATGTAAAAGATTCTGTAAATATTACAGTATACACTGTGTCAGGTTGGCAGTGTGTTTCAAAAACTGCAGTTCACCTGTAAAGTAGTTCTGCGATATAAACCGTATAAAACCGTTAATCACAAGTTACAGAAATAGTTCTGTAAGTCGTACGGCAAAAAGTAAAAAGGAAAGAAGTACACTGTATTTAGATAGAACGACATTACAGTTTCTCTTTTTTACAGAAAACACAGTGAACGTTTCTAAAATTTCAATACTGTAAAGATTATCTGTAGAAAGAATAGCTATTTTTCTCAGTGATTGCATGTTTCACCTTTTACGTGGCTGGAAGAAACAAACCCTTTACATCGACTGCAGTTAAATGAACAATTAATAATAGGTCTAGCATTTAAAAATAATTTTTTACCGCTATAGGTTTGGATTTGTCTTTTGATCACATTAATCATGTTCAATATCAAAAGAGTTTTTATATTTTTCGATGTCCTGTATTTGCTAAAGCCAGTAAAGAACGTTTTCAATAAAGGTATTGTTTCGTTTTTTCGTTATACGGTCTATAAGAAACTTGAACTAAAGCCCATTTATAAACAACTTGAATAGAGAGATTGCGTGTGTGAAAACATTTACAAATCCATGAATTTTTTAAAAGAATGTGGCAAATAAAACATTAGTCAACAAGAAAACTTTTAATTATTTTACTGCATCAAATATTAAATAAAATATAAATTATTTCTTAGACGTTTTAAGCAATGAAAATGAACTAAAACTCCAAAAGGTTACTTGTGCGTAAATTGCCATCTAAGGGCCCGTTCCATAGACGTTTTCAAAAGTATCGTTAAATAACGAGACTCGCCATTTAACGAGACCCAGACTAGAGTTCAGAAAACGCGTTCCAGAGAGATTTTAACGAGTATTCGTAAACTCCCACTTTCGTTATTTCGCCTTTACTTTAATAAGCTCCGCCCCCGTCCGGAGCCAATAAAAACGCCGGAAAATATCGGCGGTAAGCGGGTCACTTCAATCGCTCAGTTAAGCCTTAGGGTTGACTGTGATTTCTTTCTTATAAACAGCACCAATTTTCCACTTTCGACTACGAAATCTAGGCTAGTTATCAGTTAGTTTATTATATTTAAAAAAAATTATTTATATATTAACTATTTTCGGGATTTTTTAATTATAGGTCGCTGAGGCCTTTTTTTATTTTTATTTAAAAAAAAGGTTAAGATGTTTGGGATTCAATGGTGGAATTTTTTTTATCGGAAACAATTATACGTCGAGGTGTGTACATTCAAAGTTAGGCCTTTGTTCCCTATGTTGCGGCCTCACGACTGCTCATTACCAAATAAACCATGAAATTTGCCTGTTTATTATTGTAAGAAATCTTAGAATATTAAGAAATTCCCTGGTGAAAGCCCCCGAGTTAGAGCAGGACACGTGAAATACATATATACATTTTTGTTGTGTACTAGGGAGTAATACTGGAACCGAATTAAGAATGGCCGGTAGGCCATTCTTATTTAAGGGGTGAGCGCGATTTCCTATGGCTAAAATTAATACAGCCAAGCGCAGGAGAATCAATAGTCCGGTCGCTAAAAAATTTTAAGACTTTATTTTAAGCGATTTGCATGCCCAAGATTCAGTATTGTGGATGCCTAGCGGCATTATTCTTACTGTCAACAATTATTGTCTGCCAGTACTAAAATTAATATTAATGTAACAGCGTTGGTGTACAGTACAGAGATACCCATACGGATTTGTTGCTACTGTCAACTTCAGCGAGAAACGTATTAGAATCCCGTTATTTAACGAAAGTTAGTCTACTGTAGATAAGAAGCTCCGTACTGTTATAAGTTAGTGTACCATTTTTGACATGGAAGGCCAACTGATCAGCTCGTAGCCAGTTTCCCGGAAAAATGCAAAAATAAAATTTTGTCCGTCTTCGAGTTAACGTTGATTTTAGCACTTTACTCAAGAAATAATAAACCATTTCGTATGGGAACTTTATTTAAATCTCATTATTTTTACGTAATTAAGTATTTTTAAGTAACAATTATCATTTTCGTAATTCATTTAATTGCAATTTAATAGTAGTTAACATTTAACCGTTAAGCCTTTGCTTCGTAGGGAAAATTAGCCTGTAGAACCCGATCATATATTCTAGGTTAAAACTAACGTATTTAGTAGTACCAGAAATAAATTTGTGGAAAGTGAAATTTAGTTTGAAGTTAATTTTGTTTTATCTCTTACATAAGTTTTTTTTTACCCAGCTAATTTTTTCAGAGTTAAAAAAAATAATCATTGAATTTTGATTTAGGTGTATCCATTTAGCATTGTGAACATAATTTTGAGAATTTTAATTACAGTAATGAAGTATGGTAAATATTTGAATAATTTTTCATAACAATAAACGTTTTGGGCATTCAAATTTAATCCTCTATGTAAAGGCGTCTTAATTATTCAAAAGCTTAAAGAGAAATTATTGTTATTTGAGGATCAGTAGTGTACGAGCCATACCGTTGTAAAGTGGTACAGCCAGAACAGGACTGGAGACCCACCATTCAAGTACTGTTGATAAATTTGCTTACTTACACTAAGCGCGTTAGAATTTTTTTTTAGATTTTTAATATAATATATATTCATATTAATTGCCTTTGTGGATATTTTCATTTACAATGTCTAAGTAACCCCATTCTATTTTAATATAAATTACACGTGGTTGGTTTTTTATTTGAAAGCTCCGCAGAGTTGGAAAACTCTTGATACATGATTGAGATAAAAGTAAACGATTAGAATCTCTTCACAAATCATGCTATGCTACCCATAAACACTATCTCATCAAAGGTATGTTTTTGATTGAAAGTTTTACTAAAATTATCATATTTCACTTGCTTACTAGAACCAGTTATACACCTATTATCTTGTTATCTAAGTCTTAATGGCAAATTAAACCTCAATTTGACATAACCAATTATCATCTTTATTTCCCAATGTTAAGTAAAATATTTAACATAATATTCAATATATTAAATTACATTCAATAATATTAAAATGTCTGTACAAAATATTTTTTTAAATAAAACCTATTTATTTTTTAACTTATGGATTTTATTTTCAATTATAAATTTAAGTCAAAATGTGCCCTGTGATGCAGAGCAAAGGGACAGCTATTAAATAAAAAATGTTTTTATCAAAGCAGTTGGAAGGTTGATTTAAGGGGTAGTTCGGATCTATGAAGGCACAAATATTTGAAATGTTTAAGATTAAAGAGTTATTTTTTGGAATTATTTTAAAAAGCAAAATATATTTCTAAAATAATTTCCATAAATTTACCCTCACCTTTTATATATTTTAAAACCATTTCCTTAAATTTGAGCCTTGAAACTGTAACAGTAAACTGAGAAAGTTTTAAATTGCAGGCCCGGACTGGCCCGGGTGGCTAACCGGCGATCGCCGGTCAGATCGGGGCCAACTCAAATTGGGGGCCAAAGTGGAAAAATTTGGCATTAATGGGAAATGAGGCCAACACGATTGCGTAGCCGGTGGGGCCAACTACTAGCCAGTCCGGCCCTGTTAAATTGTAAAGGATTACGTGTAAAATTACTGCATTTAAATTGCTGAAACTCATAATAGAAACTTAACTAGTAAAGAAGTAATCAAATAAAAGAGATTTGCAATCAATTTAATCAAGAAAGTTAATAAAGTTAACATGCCGTACATTGTAAACCCAAAGTTACGACTGAATGACTTATTTCAATTTGACTTGAAAGTCCCTTTAACAATTCAAACAGGCTACTGCAGTGTAACTGCACACATTTCATCAGGCCTTTCTAGAAAGAAATGTGGTCATTTTAATGTAACTCTATTGTCAATTTTTTTTACTACTACTTGACTTGGATCTTCAGTTTTTCATGATGTATGCCAAATTTAAATACTGTTGCATAGTTCTACTTTAAACCAGAAGTTTAAATTAATAAGTTCAGACTTGGATAGATAGAATTTAGTACATGTCTGTTTCATAAATTCAATATGATAATTAGCTTACATAGAAAGTTGCAAACTCCTTTAACCGGTTAATTTCTTATGTATTTAAACAAAATTTTTATTTAACATATAAAACAGCATATTAATTAAGGTTATAATATTTTGCGAGTAGTCGTTTAGTGGTTGGAAACACAAAACTGCAGAATCCAATTACGACAGCATAGCAGACGTCTATACAGGGCTTCCACATTTGATATCTAAAATTTTCCTATGGCGATAATTTTATTTTCGCGTTTTCGACCTAGTAATTCCCATTTTTTATCCCTCGCTCTTAATACTAATTTATATAGATATTCAGATTAATTCTTAAAATTATGGAAAATTTAAGGTTTTATTTATTACAAAATTACTTACATTTTAATAATTTGGCAAAAACATATCTTCAAAAGTGGCTTTGGATATTTAGATTGTGACTTTCATTACTTTTATAATGACCCTTTATTAAATTTCCATCGCTTTTCCCGTTTTCCCTTTTAAATTGCATTATTCCCTTTCAGCGAATTTAAAGGTTGAAAAATTCTGGAAAAAGGAAAAATTCCCCGCATATGGAAGCACTGCGTCTATAGCATTGAAAATCAATGGCAGAAATAAGCGTTTCAAAATATGGTGCCTTATCAAGCAAAATAACTCGGCTCGTAGTATGTCTTTTCTTTCGAATTTTTAATCCCACAGCCTTATTTTATATCCATGGCGGCCGATTTTAAAATTCATTTTAAATATTTCCATTAGAATATACACAATTCTGAACTAAACACGCGTACTCCTTTACAATTTAAAATTTTCTCAGTTTACTGTTACAGTTTCAAGGCTCAAATTTAAGGAAATGGTTTTAAAATATATAAAAGGTGAGGGAAAATTTATGGAAATTATTTTAGAAATATATTTTGCTTTTTAAAATAATTCCAAAAAATAACTCTTTAATCTAAAACATTTCAAATATCTGTGCCTTCATAGATCCGAACTACCCCTTAAATCAACCTTCCAACTGCTTTGATAAAAGCATTTTTTATTTAATTATAAAGTGTTCCCGGTATTGGCGACTGACGGCGCCGAGCACTCACTTCGCTCAAGCGCTGGGGGAGCACTGCTCCACCCCAACCCCATACTAAAAAAAAGCGATGGGTCGTCTATAACGCCACCTAGAGAACAGTACCAAGCCATACGCATCAAGAACCCGATATTCACCCAAGCTAAACACCAACGACTGGCGCATGTGCACGCGAACAATTAACTATATCTCCTTAAATATTCATTTCCGACAATTTATTTTAACGGCAATAGATTTCTTGCGAAAAAAACTATATTATGGCACAATCAAAACAAATATGTAGGAGAGGGACCTATTCTTCAAAATAGCCGCTTTCAGATGTAAAACATACCACAACAATGAAACTTATTTCTTTATTATTGTCAGCTGACCCATCGTCTAACGGAGCTGTCTTCATCTTCATGCAGGTTTTTTCACGTAATATCAGTTTGGCGGTAGATTTAAATTTAATTTGGATATTTTTCAAAGGTGGTTATCACCTTCCGGTACTTTTTTACCCATAAAAGTAGTTAGGGGCTCAATAAACATTTCATTAAATATATTTAACAGTTTTTATCATTGGTATCAGGTCAAAAGGGAGATGTGTCTTTCCAAAACAAATACAGCACATGATTCTGAGGACCTATAATTAGATTCTTTTATAATACAATTGCTCCCAGAGTCACATTTTAAATATATCTCAACGAAAAGATCGTTCTTTCTTCTTTTCGTTTTGATATTAAATAAAAATAATGATAAACGAATTCGTACCTGCGTAACAAAATCTATGGGGTGTCTTCAATTGGGGCCTTGGCCATTCCCATTTGTAACTCATTAAACGCGGTTTCAGGTAAATGTTTGATTGGTAGTGCCAAAAATCCTTTTTTTATATTAAATTCATAGTATAGGGTCACTCGCGATACAATATTTTCAGCGGGACATCTGTTTCGATATTATGTACACCTTGTTTTATCACGTTAGCTCGAAGAAACTCCTCCGCCATTGTTTTCATTATTTTCACCTCCAAACGCGTTAACGAGAGCTCTGGAGGTCTCGTTAAATAACTAGACTTTTTGTCCCGTTAAAATGTCTCTGGAACGCGTTTTTGAAAAAGTCTGGTTAAATAAAGAGACACTCCCCCTTTCTCGTTATTTAACGATACTTTTTCGTCTCTGGAACGGGCCCTAAACCTGCTTCTATCAGCCAAACAAATTGATAAAAAAGTTTGGTCAACACATGTAATTGCCTTTCATAGAAAAACTATAACAGTTTTACTACACCAGCTGTAAATTTATTTTAAAATTAAGTTATTTAGTAATTTATTTTTACAAAGAAGTTTAATAGACTTGAAAATCAGAAATAATTAATTGTAAATTTCTATGGTATTTGACAATTATTCTCAATTGATAGTTCATACATGTAAAGAGTATTATGTTGGTAACTTGTAAGTTTTTTTTTTCGAAAACATAAACCCTTAATATTGAAAATAAAACGTTTCCTTATTTTTCAGATAAAATGTCAGGATATATTCTTTCAATAAACTTTAAATACCTGCTATTGTTTTACGTTTTTTCGATGTTCCTGATACAGGAGGTATACAGAGCTTCACTTTCGACTAATTTTGTTGTTACCCAGTTTTGCAATGTCGACACTCTTCACGACGCGGAAAGGAACGAACATCTGGTTCCTATCACTTTCGGGCAGTTTAGTTCAAAAACATTGTTTTGGGTAAGTTACTTTTTCTTTACTTCCAATTTTAGGTTTTAAATGAATGATTCGATATGATTGGAACAGCTTGTGTCTGTTGGGTCCCAACCGCCAAAATCTTTGCGGCCTTTTCTAAATAAAGGATAATGGTTATTATAGAAATCGATACAATGAAAGTAATATATTGACCGAGAACTGATCAAGCGGTAGGTTCCAAACTGGTTTATGAATGTTTTAAATTGAGAAATAAAGATCGAAGTTTAGTTTTAAAGCTAGATGCATAATGGTTTAAAATCTTATAACAACTTTAAAACCTTAACATGTTTACCACCGGAAAAACCATTATGATTGTTGACAATATTTATTTATGTTATGATATTGCACCTTCAACCATACGTTCTTAAAAAAGAACCCTGAACCTTACGTTCTATTTAAAGAACCATCAAAATTGCGTTTTGAAAATGGAACTTAAAGTCTTAATATTATTCATTAAAACTTATTTTCTAATATCTTGTCTTTTAGAGCTTAAAATGAGATTTTCCTATATAACCTCAAAAGGCAAAATTTAATATATGTTTGATATTTTTCGCTTCCTTTTCCTATGAAGTAACGTTGTAGTTTAGATTTAACATTATTAATACGTCATTGTTTATTGTTTTAAAAAATCTGTTCCTTAATAGTATAAGTTCAAATCGTTATGGTTTTACCAGAAGCGCAAAATATGGGAGTTTTTAAACAATTAAAATGCTATTTTAGTATCAAAAGATTTCTTAAATTCAAACTATTTTCATAAAATAATGGATTAACATTGACATAGTAAGAGTTAAATATTAAACCAAATAATTTAATTTATCGCATTTTCAAAATATGATTGTAGAAAACTCAATCGTTAAATGTTAATGTAATTTATATTATGCGTGGTTTGCATTTTTGGACACATAATCATCACTATTAAGGGTTTATAATGACACTATTGATCAAAAGATACTATCATTCTTGAAGTATCAAAACAAAAATCAATAGATATTATATAACATTTAAGAACCTAATTAAGTGAAACATTTAAAAACTCAAGCTTCTGTTTTCAGGGTTACGATAAACTTGAAAGCAGATTTAAAAAAGCTGAAGCTCAATTATTAAATGAACAAAAACTACAACGCCCACAAATTTTTAACAAGTTTCCGTCAGTGTATTTGATAACTTATAGCACATATCTTTGGGAATGTGAAAAAATATCTGATGAATTTAAACTGCACAAAGGTACGGTTTTTATGTCTCGATATAGCGGTTTCCTGGTGAAAAAGAAGTTATCATTGGAACTCAAAAACTACTTATTTGAAAGGTAAGAGAATAGCTGTTCTACCATTTTAACAGACAATTGAATTATGCTTTGGGTTTACTATAATCACAGGGTACATAGCCAATGCCGTCGTTTGTGGTAAAATTGTAGATGATACGTCCATATAGTGCACTAGCCGAGTACTCCCCTTCCTTTCCGATGCGAGAATTTCAGTGGTACCCTTTTCCCAGCAAAAATAACTCAACCGTGTACCCCTTTAAACCCCCGGTATCCAATGGCTGATGCATAAAGGCCACGGGACTAACGTACGCCGAGAGCGCCATGGGACCTTCAAATCAGAATGGCCCCGAAACCCCCTCCCCCCTCTCACCTCCCCGTTTACGAAACTACCCCATACATTCCCCTCCCCCCCCCCCTCCGAAATTCGCGGCGGGAACTAAGAGAAAATTTCGGGTGTTGGGACAAACACGGCCTAGCTCACAGGGGCGACAGATTTTGAGAAAATAGATAGTCGAACCACGTCAGTAACGCTGCGAAAGGCAGTCTCGGTTTCCCTCTGTGCCGCGGGTCGCTTTTTCCTCGCCGCCCCGTCTTTGGCTTCATGACAGACTAAGCAAACATTCCTGAAAGCTCGGACGTACGACGACGACCAAGGTACCAAGCGCTCCTTATAATATAGATAGATGGCCGATTCTCGATTCCCTATTATTGATTTCGAAGAAGGTGGTTTTCCACATAACTCGTTAACCGATATAATTAAACAAATTGATTATAGATGAATCGTTCCAAACTGTCACGCCGCCATAGTTTTGGATCTGGATCTAAAAACGTTATAAATAATCGTTTTCGTTTTCCGACTTGACTTTTTGATTTCGAATCGATGCCCATAGCTTTATTTCAACCGATAGAGTTAGTAAGGTAAATGATGCATCAATCGATAGTTACTAAGATGACCCCGATATAATATAATATTAATTTGGGCGATAAATAGCTTAGAAATTGAGCTTTACCAGTTTTCATTATTTCTCCATAATATTATCTTCAGCTGAAAGAGATAGAATAGTGAGTGATTCATCAATGGGTAGCAAATAGGCAAACTTAAGATGTTTCAGTATTGTCACTAGTGACGGCGGAAATCGTGGCCAACTAGGGCAGGTCCAGTTTAAAACATAGGTTGAAGTTATATTAGAGAGTTCCGGCAACCCATTTCTAGGCGTAAACACTGAAGTCTACGCCATATCCGAGAAATGTATCTGACGTTGGGACCGTCGGGAACACCGGAATCTGGCATTTGATTTAAATAAAGTTTTATCAAGGATTCTATATTTTTAGAAGGATAGGAAGTGACTAGTTTCCCCTGTTAAACGGCCTGGCGGGAAGAGCGTGGAGTTTTACAAAAGAGTGACGTCACTTTTACTCACCCCCAAGGCGAAATCGTTCAACGGCGAAATGGGCTTTGGCGCCTTCACGATTCCGTATTAGAATTCAGTTTATATTTTTCTATGACATAATTTTCCAGTACTTAAACTTAAATGTAATAGTAAATATTATTTAAAATGGGTAAAAAGAATCGGTGTGTGTACTCTTTATGCGAAAATAGCGCGGAAAACTGTGCCGAAAATAATTTTTTTTTTTAAGATTTCCAAGGCCAAAAAAAATCCTAACAAATGTCAGACATGGATAAATGCCTGTAGTAGATACGATTTAGATTTATTCTCTACATTACAAAAAACGCACAATGTACATTTGATCTGTACATTTGTGGTTCTCTTTATCCAACGTTTTTTCCCCCGATAAATGCAGGCCTTTGCTTCCTTGCCTAATTTCCACAACAAAAGCATTTAAAATTTGGCTGTTTCTTCACCACATTCCGATGGATGCACGTTCGTCTTTTTTTAATGCTACATGAATGCCTTGTTCAATTTTTCGTGGCCGTGGTTTTCAGCTTTTCTTCTCCCATCCCGTTTAGTTTCTTCGTCCGAAAACGTTACTTGACGATATGCGTTGTGATGTTGTATACATCATTGACCAGAATCATATATTTGTATGACATAAAATTTATATGATTGATACTACTTAATTGGCCGAGAAATCCTAGCCACACGATGTTAGTTATCCGTGTAGGTCCATAATTCTTCTCAATTAATCTCACAGTTTTTTGTTAAATTTCAAAATTACTCAAGATCCTTAATAATCGTTTTATGCGGTATCCGGAACTAATTTTGACACTTTATTAAATTTTTAAGTTAAATTTTTTCCATGTGGATTCAAAATCTGGCTCACTTGTTTAATTTTTCTACGGTTTTCTGAGAACCGACGGAAAATGGAGCTTCACGTATAAAATTTTGAAATCATTCTGTTAATGAATCTCATATAACAAAAGTGTCATCATTAGCCTCCAAGTAGCGGATTATTAAGTGTAGAAATAAAATCGATTATTTGAATAATCAATCAATTAAAAAAAATGACAATGCCAAGTGCTTCATAACATATAGAATTTGATTTCTTTGTATATGAATCTGAAGATTTTCGATCTAACTGAAGATGCACACTATATGACTTATAGCTCTTACCTATAAAATTACTAACGTTGTAAAATAAAATATTTTTTTATTACAGATATGAGAAACTATGGGAATCTGGATGGCATATTTTCTCTAGCCATACTTCACGCAAGTGCTTCAGAAGATTTGAAACGAAAACCATGCCTCTGACGTACAATCAAATACTGTTCTATGACTTGTCGAAATTTTTCCTTTATTATTTAATGATCAACGTTTCGATTTTTCTGTATTGGTTAATCCGCGTAACACTTTTATTCAAACATGGCGTTAAGCAGTAACTTCTCATAGGAAGATAATCTTCGTTACGAACTTAGGCTAATAACCGAAACCCCTTCAAATGCTTTGATTATCTTAATATTATCTTCTGTATATAAAGAAGGTTTTTGGCATAACATATTGCTCTCCAGTGCTTAGATCTCTTGAACACCTTTTCATTTGTTTAAAAAAATAAATTAGGGACTAGCTAAACCTTGTCGAAAGGTTATTGAAATTGAATAGTCTGATATTAAACAAAGAATATAGCTTTACTGTGACTCTTTTGAATATATACCACTATGATTCTAGTATGTCTGTCTGGAACTAGTATAAAGCTAAGATTTTTTTTATGAGGCTCTGTCATGTTCTTTTATATTTACCATACTTCTCATACAGTGCTGTTTTTTTAAAATGTTTACGTATTTCAAGGATTTTCGTACATTTAATTAAATTTATTTTAAATTTTGTGCTGTGCTCAATATTTTCATAATTCCCTAAAATATTTTATATTTAAACCATTTAATAAAATTTATTACCGTTTGACTTATCCATTTTACGTTTTTTAGTTTTTTCATTAATGATAGCCTTAATTATATTAATTAACTAATTTGTTACTAGATTTTCAGACCATTTTTAAACTACATTAATTTAAAATGTTCTCATCCTAGTTTATGCCTGTGAATTTAATTTTTATGGTTTACTTTATTTATTTATTTTCATTTCTTGTTTAATTAAAATATTCTTTGTTTGTTTCACTATATGCAATTTTTAAAGTTATAAAATCAAAATTTAAAGACAACATAACAAATTTTTTAATGTGTTTATATCAAGAGTTTGAGAGTCTTGGTACATTGCATTGTTCGTATTGTACATGTATACTTAAGCTATTTGAAATCCTTTTTATTTAAAAGCAAGGAACTGTGTGAGTAAGGTGAACAATGAAGTTTAGATTTTTAGGAAAATATAGAAAGAACATTACGGATTAAATTTAAGATTTTTTTCGAATATAAAATGAATTTTGAATCTATCGAATGATTTGAAATAGGGCTTCTAACGATCATCTGAATAGGGCAATCTGCTTACCGTTTCTCATATCAAATATATTTCAGATAAACAACTTGATTTCTCTGGCAACCTGCCCCCTTTTTTATCTGACCTATGGCCATCTTTTTTCTTATTTGATTTCCGTAACTGACTCGACAACAGATAAAGAAAGCAGATTTTTTCTCAGATAGGCGAATAGAAATCCGTATTAATGAAATTTCATGGATAATAACTAATTAAATTAGTGCTTTAAGTCTTTTATTTGGTTTATAAATGTTCACAAATTACAGTAGTTTGGAGTTTTGAGCACTACAGTTAAGTACTCCACCAATTTTTCAGGCATAACAGAGCCGTAATAGTCTCCGGACACAGAGAACCGCGATTTGGTGTGACTACATCCGTTCCTTGTGAGAAACGCCGTTCCGAAGGCACTGAAGATCCTGGAACTGCTATGTAATCGCGGGCCATATGGGACACCTTTTTATATTCCTTCTCGTGCAGCTGTGTAAGAATTGAGTAATTTTAGACCAAAAATGGTAATTGCGCTTCAACCTCAACCAGTTTTACGTGGCTACACAAATCACCTTCCACCATTGCAAAATATCCGTGTGTGGTGGCGCAACATCGGTTTTCAAGTATAGTGGTAGTTCGGATGCCCTAGAAACCCGCTTAGATCTTTTTGGGTAAAGCGTCGTTAGGTCTACTCCGCTATAAGTACCGTGGTTGGTTACTTGAGTCGATACCTCGTCCAAACTTTCCGGAACTATCCCACCATCGTAATGAGATACAAAAATTGAAGACACGGTAGTTTTAACGTTTTTACAGAAACTTCTGCCATAATGTTCTTTGAGCCATTCCAATTTAAGTGTTGGATTCATTACTAACATTAAACAATAGTCACAATGAGATAGTCGGTTCTTGAAAATATTGAATATGAAAAACGTTGTATCCGTTACGTACTTCAGGACCAAAAAACAAACATACCCATGGCAACCCACAATGCCGAAGAATCGGAATGTTTGAAATACGTAGATAATTTTTCAAAGGCCTTAGCAATTGCGTCTTTCATCGTTCCAGTTGTCGCCTCTTTCGTTTTCTGTAACTTGTCCAAAAGCAATTTAAACATAGGAACTATTATGGCTGCAGTTGGCAAAATCAAAGTCCTTAATGAACAGGAAGTCAAATTAATTTTGGTAAACTATATTACGAAACTTACGTTACCAGTAAAATATTTAACAAGGAATCTAACAACGGCCACTTTTCATCACTTTAACTGGAGGTTGAGTAAATCCTTGTCCGTGCTAGAAAGTGAATCCAATGACTAAAAATATGCAGACTGTGTGAACTACACTTTTTTACGTTTGGGATTGTACTTTGCTTACAGCTCTATGATTAACTGCTCTCCGCAACATTGCA
Source organism: Leiobunum rupestre (assembly GCF_980474605.1). Lineage (NCBI taxonomy): Eukaryota > Metazoa > Arthropoda > Arachnida > Opiliones > Sclerosomatidae > Leiobunum > Leiobunum rupestre. Next base: position 27,825,934 of record NC_143384.1, read on the forward strand.
TAAGTTGATCCCCATCGTGTCTTGACCTCTAAAATTAATTTGTTAGCAGGAAGACCGTATATGACATTGGATTCTAAAAACTTTTCAGTCTTCGCATGTGACAGCCGAATTGCGATTACAAGTTTTCTCAACTGAAAATGAGGAACACTTAAAATAGCAACCACTATTAAGAAAAGGTCAGTTCATTACTTTAGCTACGGCCGCTCCTATACTAATTTGAGAAGTGTCGGGGGCTATAGAAGATCCATTCAACTCTGTTAACGACGAATCGAATTCGGAGTCGTGTTTGGCATCTGACCTTAAAAATTTAAGAATATCTTGAACGACTATGTTCAACACGTGTGCGAAACAACGAATGCGATTTTCAGCCGTAAATCGGAAACCCAATTCGATGGATCGCGTTGTTAATTCGGTGGTAAATGTGTCGTTATTGGCCGCATCATCCATTGTCACGGCTAGAACCTAAATAGCGTTGTGAAAATAATCGATATAAAATAATTATTCATTTTGTGAGTGAAAAAGGTTTTTAAAGATATTACTTTTTGTATTTCACGGTCGTTAAGTAGTTTCAAAAATGCATCACAAATATTTAACCCCGTATGACGTCCGGGAAAATACATGAAACCTAACACGGCATCATGTTCATTCCAAAGCTCATCCACCCAGTGAACCGTTACAGCAATGAACGGTAGCATATTTGTTGACGTCCAACAATCATGCGTGTAGGACAATTGGCCGGGTGCATTCTACGATAAAAAAAAGTAGCTTTATTATAACGCGTAACAATATTCGAGGGTGTCTCTACTCGAAAGCAATTTATTCTGATCGATATAAGGTCATGGCCAAGGACAGAACGACGCCGAAGGCTTTCAAAATGGCCGAGGCCAAGGCTTGGTTCTATCCTTGGTCATGGCTATAATTGAAAGGCTTTGGCGTATTAATATTAGAGTTTCTAATATGTTACAAAATTATATAGATTAAGTTGGGATATCAAACACGTTACATATTGATTCAACTACTTGCCTTAACGACTTTGATAATATTTTTAATTTCGGAAAGGTATTCTACCATTACATAATTTTTGACGGTGGCATCGGACATTTTTATGTGATTCAGAAACATAGTTGGATTTAATGCGAAAACCAGATCCCTGAAACTTTTGGCTTCTATGATTTGAAAGGCCTGGTCTGATAAAACCACAAAACGGAGCAGTAGCAACTTGGGTTCACCACCTCATTCTTCGAACAATAAAAAACACACTTATGACCTTATCGGTGTGGAGTAAGTAACAACAGATAAGTAGACGCTCTTACTTGCGCGGATGAAAGCGGACAACTCATGGTCGCGACGACTGTGCTGTGGTTAATTGGCTTTGAAACAAAGTTAGGTGGAACTTTGTCCGGGTGCTTGTTCACTAAGTGCAGTCTCATATTTCCCGTACTGCGGTTAGCCTTGAAATCTTGACAATACCTACCACTGTCGGTGTCCATAAATAAAAATTATAATACATTCCTCAATTAACCAGCATGATGGTATTTATTTCATAAACATATACGTACCCTAAACAATGAACGCATTTAGCAAAACATTTCAATGAACCATCCGGTTGGACAACATTCTCCTTCGTTAAATGGTTCCAAATTCCACTACGGTTAGTCCTGTAGGTATCGACAATTACCGACGATGAACTAGTAGCAAAATACGGAATTAAGATAACGCAGCTAAGAACGCGTACTTTAGTAGACGTCAATCAATGAACTGAATGCTGAAAACCTTCGAACATCTATTTAAATGTTTTTTCCGTTTAAATTTGTGTGTACGCTAAAAAAATTACATTTTTCACCAAGTCAATATAAAGCTACACTATAAAAGTATATCTGCTGTTATCGCGGGTTAAAGATAAAATTTAAAAAACAGATCAACCCGTGAATGCCATTTAGGTTCGTCGGATAAGCGCAAACGCGTATCTACGTAAAGCCGTTAGAGTAAAAAACCTTCTATCTGCTAAAGGTGTCGGATTAATAAAAAACCAGTTTGTCAGACACCAGATCACCGTTAGAAGCCCTAATTTGAAATATTTTAAAAATTTCAAACGTTCTACTAAAATAAAGCGTTTTCTAATTACAAATTTATTAAATATGAACTATATATAAATTTTGATTTGGCAAGCAAGCCAGAATAAATATATTTTAAAATAAAGAAAATTCATTTATGGTCCAAAATATTCTAGTTCTAATTTTTTATTTTGTTATCAAACACAAAAATGTTTATCGAGAAAACCTTTTTATCAAACAAAGTAAAGTTTTCCAAATAACTAAAACAATGCTTTGTTACATTTACGTTTTCTATTTACGACATTTTACCTAATCATGTAATTTAATTTAAATTGATTAATAAACTACACCTCTCACGTTAATAATCTGTGTGCGAAATTTTAAATAAGTTTTTAAATATTAATTTTTAATATAAGTAGATTATTCCAGCCCTAGCAAACCCGAAATGGAACTTGTGGGATAAAACCTCTGCGCGAAATAAAGCTAAGTCAACAACCCTACACGATTACCTTACGCATTTAGTAACACCCTGTAATAGACATCTTCAGTAAAGCTCTTTTTTTGAGACCTGTAGTTATCTATGCACACTTTTCGGTGGTGCTGAAGCTATATTATCAATCAGGGTTTAAAAAAACCCGGGTTTTTTAAAAAAATACCCAGCCCAGTGGGTTTTTAGGGTTTTTTCGGGTTTTATTGGGTATTTATGGGTTTTATTGGGTTTTTTATTTTAAAAATATTAAATATATTATGTTTATTAAATTATTATTGTTTATTAAATATATTATGTTTATTAAATTATTATTGTTTATTAAATATATTAGGTTTATTAAATATTGTATTATTTCTAGAAAATATATTATATTTTCAAGAAACAATTTAAAGGGGGCTCCAAAATTCGGTGGCAAAATGTGTGTAAAGTCAGCAAAGTGCGAAATTTACGATTGACTCTGCCCGCCTCTGCCAAGGCCGAGTGAGGGGCTGGGGGGAAGGAAAAGCATGGTCAATTTTCATTTTTTTTAAATATGGTTCGGAAAAGAAATTGTCAACGTAGAAGATTCATGTTTTCCAAAATTAACTCAATTATCACTTATCGGTTGTTGTGTTAAGGTACCAAACAAATTAAAGGATATAATTGTAAAAATAATCATGTGAAAACCGGTGATTAAGTGTGTTTTGCTCATTACTAACAAATGTTATTTTGACCCACCGTGTCACCATCAATATTTTAATTTTCTCTGTAGACGTTAGAGATTAGTCGGACCCCCTATAGAGTCGGGCTTTTTATTCCCGACCCGGCCTGAGCCCGCTTCGGGTCGGGTCGGACAGAAATAAATTTTAATTTTTACGGATCGGGCTAATTTTCAATCGGGTCCGGGATGGGCCGTTTTTTTTTTATTTTAAAATTAAATGAACCGGGTCGGGTCAGGCCTATTTTCAAAAGGGCCGGGCTTTTAAAAAAAAAAAAGGCCCGGCCCGACCGGACCCTTACCCGCGACTGCGTACTGCGTAGGGCGTGTGAAATGTTTCGGACCTTCGGGTTTTGTACGAAGAGAGAGAGAGAGATGAAGAGAGAGGGGGTGGGAGATAGATAGACGTAATGATTTCGGTGAGCAGCGCGACTAGCGTCTATTGACTATCATTTCAAGGTCCGATTCGCCTAAAATTCTCTTACGTTTAGTAATAGTTTTACTTTTGATTTCACGGCGTACTTTGAAAAAATATAGTGACGAACGTGTATTTTCCAGCACGGGACTGACAAATTTAAAAGGTTTAACTTACTTTTGTTGACAAAAATTGTTTAAATAAATAAATAAATTTCGGGCTGGGCAAAATCGATTTTTTTAATTTATAGGGAAACCTTAATCCTATAACCAGTGGTTTTGCACGGCACCCATATTTCCGTTAGGAATCGAGAAGGAAGTACATTCGGTGAGGGTAATGAGGTATTCAGCTCTTGCCATTTGTAACACTTAGGCGTGAGATAACGCGATTTCCGGAATAAGATTTACTTTAATGGAGTAAAGGGATGCAGATTTGATCTATAACGGACAATTTACTTCACTTTGTAAACATATTTATTGGTTTGGTTTTCCGGAAACCAATTTCAAATTCACGAAGTTCAATAGATTTTGAGGTTGTTGACACATATCTTAATGAACGACACCTTTTATATCTATCATCCCATGTTGCAGAAAAAGAAGCCCTCTTCAAGAATCCTTGGTTATTTTTTAAATCATCAATATTGCCGGTCGTGTCGCGACAGACGAAAGAGCTATTTTTTTATTCGATTGTGACGTGTGGAACAATTCAGTCCTCTCGTCCATTTGATTAATCAGGGCGAGATATGTGTAAAGGCCACGCCAACGGAGGGATAAGTGGGGACAGGGGTGAGGACACCCGTGGCGGAAGTATTCCGACCACCCGTTGGGGGATTGGTGGTCTTCATCAAACGGCCATCCACAAACTCTGCCTCCCAGACGCTTGGGATTACAGGAGTACGCCACTACTCCCGGCGAAAGAGCCATTTTAATAACTCGATTTTGCGTAACCACCAAGTTAGCATAGATTGAATCATACTTTTATAAGGATAATTATTAGCGTTGGACCTAACAGACTTCGTTAAAAAATAATTAATTTCTGGAAAGATGCTGTGCAAAAATAGAGTGTTGGGTTCGATATTATCTGCAGGTATAGTAACTGTGTCATCTGGCGCAATAACGGCAGCCTAAGGCAAGGACGAATATAAGGGGGGTTTAGGGGGTTCAAAACCCCGCCTTAGGACTCGATTCCTTTCTTACGAAAGGAGCGCAACGTTAAGAAATAAACAGTAAGACGTAAAAATGAATTGAAATATTAAAAAACTTCGTTTGATACGCGTGCGGAAATGTCATTGTCACTCGTCCCGAGTCTAGCCAGTACTTTAAATATGCGTTATTGCTAACGAAAAATTTAGCGCTCGCTGCGCTCGCGATTTCATCTGGTTGTGTTATAACCTTCCCCCCCCCCCCCTTAGACTTTCTATATCTACGTGCTTGGCCTAAGGGTAAGATCCATCTTCTTCTTTTTTGATAACCACATCTGAAACCACTTTCGCTCCAGTATCAAGAAAGTTCTTACTGTGAAACCCTGCTCCATTCTTAATGAGAGGGATATCACTCCGAAATGCGGATGCTAGTATGTTTCCCTATCCATAACCGTACTGAACACCTACACCGCTATACACGGAAATGGCTCCATAGCCGGCCTGTTTCCAAAAATATTTTTCGTTATCATTTAAGGTGAGGTTGTACTGCTGTCGTCCCATGATGTTAGTTTTGCGTTGAGCTATACCAAAATGATGCGTTAAACTCGTCTACATGGGATGTTATAGGAAACATCAATCTCTTCGTGGTCAGAAATGTAAGGTAACGTCTACCTTAATAAGCTCGAATTGGACAGGGTTCCCTCAGTCATCCATTATATTAATTTTGAGGGGGAAATAATGCGGTTGATTAAATAACGCGTCTATAGATTCCACACCTTTTCCTTTAACGCTAATTATATTTAAAAGGGGCATGTTCCTATCCCCCACGATAAGATTTTCAACAACATTGGAATAAACAAACAATGAGGGTAATCCCACGTTCATATCCACGGTGTAGGGTGCTAGCGTAGTTTCAATAATTACGAGATGTTCTTTCTTAGGAGTGAACCCCAAGAAAATCGCCATTTCCGAAGGTTTAGAACAGTAGTAATCTTTCACTTTATGAACTGTTATTAAACTCAATGATTTTATCTTCAAATTTTAGCATATCCAGAAAATCTTCGATGGAAGAGAAATTTGCCATAGGCATAAAACCCATGTTTGGCTTTATAAAACCTTCGTACAAGATTTTATCGGTCTGCGCTAGTACAACCCGTTCTTCTTTAATATTGTTCCTCGTTCTAGAATAACTTATTTAAGCGAATCCAACATCTTAAAGTCCATGCAACTGACAATTTATCTAAGTTTGCTTAGAGTATTATCGAGAAAGTAATTCAGTGATGAATCAGATGGCAGAGAAACTCTTTTGAAGTCAACTTCATGCACCCAACCGTCGAATTTCGATCCCTCACCCTTCCATCGCACCAGTATTTTTATAGTTTTGTCTTCTTTCTTTCGTTTTCTTGGTATTTTTTCAATTTGGAAAGCGCAAGATCTTTCCCCTCTTTTTGTATTAATTTCCTCGTAAAATACTCCCAAAATCCCAAAATAGGATCTGCCTCGCCTTTTTATGCCGGAGGTTGCCTCGGTATCGTCTTTATCACTCGAAACCGCTCTTCCGAAAAATTGACACGGTAGCCTTTTCCATTTATTTTTGCTTATTTTTTCAATGTCACAAATTTCGAAATCATACAACGCTGGAGGTCTAAAGTCAACATCTCCGTACAGGTTGTTCCAAATCATTTTAGATTTTTTGGAGGTCACTTCGATTGGTTTAAATTTAATTAACCGGTGGTAACTGTTATTATACGCCGAAACTTAATCTTTCCAGAGTGCAAAACCATACGTTTAACGTGCCGATTCCTGTATTCGAGATGTCGGTGGTCATTTTAATAATTCCCTTGATTGTTTTTACTTTTATTTGTAGCTTTAAATCTAAAAGAAAATTGCATCATTATATTATTTGGCAGAAATGAATTTGCGCTTGGTTTCGATGCAATATATTAGAAAACTAATTTCTAACATGGCACCAAACTACTTTGGTAATCGTTAATAAATTGATAGCTTCACCAATAAATATATATAACTGTATTTCTTCCTCAGAAATGTAAAAAATTGTACCTTTAACGATTGAACACGCACGCTAATTCGTGTACTTAAAGTAAATTACCAAAGTACTCGTTTTCCTCGATTTGATTTCAGACTTCCGTATGAAAAGTGGCCTAGACCTACAGCTGGATTCACTAGAAATTTATTGAAACATTAATATGAAATGAGATATATCTTAAATATTTTTGCCAAATATAATAAAAAGTAAAGAAGTTATGATAATTACCATAAATAAAATGGTTCACTTATCGAATAAAATTTCAGAAATTTATGGTTCTAATCTCTGTCAAAAATGGCCTAAATGCATATTTCTTGGCGTTTCCTTCTGGTTTGGGAAATCTGTGATAAGTAATCCACCATTGCAAGCTTCTGACCAAAGCTACAGGGATATTTATAAAGTGCTCCCGAAATCAATACCATAACCCTCTGGTCCGTGAGCTAGACGCTGAAATCTTATAGATCAATTATTTGGGGAACTGCTAGAAAATTAGTTTTCTTGAAAGAATTCACGCGAACAAGAGTCGGTGAATAACGGGTAAACGCATGAGCGACATCTATTAACTTAACTGTTATAATGAAGGCAGTGCTTAGTTCACCTTTGTATTAACCGAAAAACAACGCCACCTCTAAATTTTCCAGCCAAGAGGTGAAACATTTAAGGTAAAATGATTTTTCGCTCTCACTTTGCATTCTCTTTTTCACTATCTACTTACCACAATATTTTAATATTTTAAAATAAAACATTCTTGCTGCTGTATAATAAAAAAGGTGAAAACAGTACAGTTATATTTAAATTGATATTAATTTAATAAAAATATAAATATACTGTTAATAAAAATCTTAACCGATGAATAGTAAAGTAATTCATCACGATTTTTGGGTATTTTAAAAATAAATCGACGAATAACAATTGTATAATTATAAAAAAAAAGTTAGCATACACGACACGGAAAGAGCAGTTGAATACACAAAATGGACGTATATAAGCACGTAGGCACCTAATACAAAAAGCACGAGTAGTTGAACGTCAAATCTAAACTTCAACAGTAAAAATGGTTCTAGAAAAGCTGCAAAATCCAGTCATTCTAATATCGATGATATACGCTGTTATTCAAACCTCAAATGGGCTAGCGTCAACCTCGACCAGGTAAAGATGTCTTTTACACGAATTAAATAAGCTCAGTTTTGATGCTAATATTTTAAAACACGGCACGGCTAAACCAATTATTAAGGACGAAAAATATTACGATTTAGAACTGTGCAAAATGGCGATATCGTTAAGTCTCCTTTGCAAAATACTGTTCCTTCAAAAACAATTAAGCAGTTTGGACATTAAATAATTGTGAAATTTTTTAAATAACTTTACCTTCTTTACCATATCTGGCTAAAAAATAAATGATTATAAGAAATTTTCTTTATTAGATTCTGTGACAGCGAATTTATTGAAAACCAAATTTAAGTGTTCGTTAAATTCAAATTCAGAAATAAATTTAATGCTTGTTTCATTAAATTTATATATTTATCAAAAAATATTTTTAAATTTAGTTTTGTCGAGGTTTCTTAAGCATTTGGTACACGTTGAAGCCTTGAGCAAATAGCACTTGTTTCAACACTTATTTTTCAGTGTGAAATTACTCGAACTTTTCAATTAAAAAGCGCGTATTAAGTTCAAACCACGTGGATTTGGAAAAACAATTGCGTGTTTTTTATTAAACCGTATGAATTATCTTTTTTGCAAGTAATGAGCGGCTGGTTTTCGTGAACAACCAGTCAATGTTCTTGTTGATTAAAATTCTAGTGTTATGAATACCATTATACAATGGAAATAAGTTTAGTAGAACACAACAAAGAACATGTTGTTTATATGCCAATGTTACTCGTTGACAAAACGTATTTTTTTTTCTCAACACGGAATTTGAACTATGTATATTAAGTATTATCCTTATATTCAATTACTCTTTCTACTTTAAATAAACACTCTTATGCTTTTTTAAGAAATAATTTTAAAATTTCAGACTTTAAATGCGTTATTGCTATTATTTATCGACATGCAACTATCCTGGCAGTATATTTATCAATAAAGATAGTTAGGCGAGACGAATTACGTGTTCGAAATTTATCGATTTTGCAATCGTTAAAACACGAGTAGAGATGGATCATATCCTAACCATTTTTTCCAAGATGGCCGCCAAAATGGCCGCCAAAATGACCCCAATTTTTTTTTCCAAAACTAAAACTGAAGCTAAGGGCGATGCTTGCGGAATTCTTACTGGCACATCTTTTTGTAACTGTATTTTTAATTTTTAATTAGGTTCGTTTTGATCTACTTTTACCGTATTTATTTGAATTTTTCCTTTAAGTGTTTGATTGGCCTCAATACTTTTAGCAAACTCATTAAGTATCTTATTTTGAAGAGATGTAGGGATAGTGTTCTTATTTCGGTCTACATCACCCTCGTAACGTTTGGGTGGAATTTCAATTTTAATATAATCCCATTGATTTTCTTCGGGCGAAATAACATCTGACACGTGCCCTACTTGGAAATGCGAATACGCTTTTGTTATATTCGAATATGTTTCAGGTAAAATTATTTCCGCTAATGCACAAGTCCATTTTTCATTGTTAAAATTTAAAGGTTTTGATAACTGAACTTTAAAGGTAGAAGGCGTGTTTTCCGGATAAATGTCGGGTGAGGCGTTTGAAGTTAGAAATACCACGAAACTTGACATGTTTATAATGATAGTTTAGTTGGGCGACATCCCGTTTTATATTAATAAAAAGATTTAGCGTGTTAGATCGAAAAGCTTCGGAGTCGAACTTTAAACTATTTGATTAACATCTTGCAACGCTACCGATCTACCACACTAAACCTTAACACGAAAAGAATTAAAATATCTATTTTACGTAGGAAAAAACAAGAACAATATATTTATAAGAAAAACAGATTTATTCACATATTTTCAATTATTTTACAAGTTTTTTCAAGATTTTCCAATACTTCAATGGGCGTTTCAACTTCGTTAGGAGATAAAATTTGATTATTTTTACAATATTCTTGAAAAAGATAATCGCTTCCATCTGCTCATCAGACGGCATTACAAAGTCCGGTGGAAATACAACGTTTAGTTTCATTGTTGAATTTAAACTATTTTCAGTCTTAATAGCAATCGTCTTTTTTTTACGTTGAATTTTCTTTGGGGTTCCATTATCATTAACAAAGTTGTCTAACCACTCTTGATTTTTTACGTTAAACTCGTTCAAATAATCAATAATTTGATCGTCTAATATTTCTTCTTCGGTTGTATATTCCGGTTGTTTTGAATGAGAGCAAGCGCAAACGTCAATATTAAGAAGCGTTTTATTAGAATGACTAGATGTCAAATGGTTCATCAAATGCATCTTAAAAATCCTTCGTTCCAGAAATAAAGCTCGACAAACCCAGCATTTAACACTAAAGTTAAAACTATCTATAAAATTAAACGCGTGTTTACGACATGCCGATTCATAATAACAAGGGTTCTTGGCAGGAGATCTGGTTTCCCCATAAACAATTTAATTTTTTTAACTTTTAAAGAGCTCGAGTATTGAGACGTCTTGCGCTTATACATATCCTTTGGTTTTTAAATGTAAAAACAATTATTATTTATAGAAATAGTTATTATCGCAAGTTTATTCTCGTTTATTAGCTGTTTAAAGTATTTTGGGTAGGGCCAAAAGTTGTCAAGGCTATAAAGCGAAGGTCGCGAATTTGTTTCCCTATCTCGCAATTAACTAATTAACATTTGTTGGGGTGATAGACCGAGGCTTAGGAGTTGTGGTCAGGGGTCAAGCGTCGAGGTCAAAGGTCATCTTCAAGGTCAAATTTAGAGTTAAAATTAAAATATGTTTTTCAACTTTTCCCAAGGTCAAAACCGGTTTTTGGAAAAAAAATTGGGGTCATTTTGGCGGCCATCTTGGCGGCCATCTTGAAAAAAATGGTTAGGATATGATCCATCTCTACTAACATGAACAAGGAGACCCGTGGTGGCTATTAAAAATTTGTTGAAACTCGGTGGTTAGGTAGACCTTATGGTAGTTTTAAAAATTCCAAAGGGATAAAATGCAATGGCCTTTAATTTTCCTATAGCAACCAAAAATGGTTTTTACCCCTCAAAACAAAAAAAACTGCATGCAAAAAAGCATGGGATTTTCTCGGTTTCACACTTAAGTGCCTGTGAAAGTTCTTCAAAAATGATAATTTTGAACTACTTTCGGTAAAAGTTAGCAATTTAGGTAATTTTTTATCAAATTAATCAATAAATTACATTAATGAAGTATTATTGAGATAAATTTAAGATAAATTGCTGAAAGTCAAATAAAATTCTTTGAAATCGACTAAAATTGGGTAAAAATCAAAATTGACCAAAAAAACCAAAATTGGGTAACTAATCAAATTCGTTAAAAATTAGGTAGATGTGATTAACTTTCTATGAAATTGGATGAACCACAGAAAATTGGTTAAATTCTATAAAGTTGGACGAAAATTGGGTGAACGCAATAATATTCGTTAAATTCCATGCACGTTGTCTGCATCGTTTACAAATTTGCTATTTCAGCTCAGCCGAATTCTTTTTGTACCTACTGTTTAAAGAAAGCAGAATAAAAAATGGATAACCTTACTAGAATTTTTAGTATAAATCTCAAGGGTAAAGCTTTCCGATCTTTTAAGTAACACTAGAACTCCCTAAAATCTAAATCTATTTTTAAACAGTTTACAGGTTTATAGATTTTTAATGTAAAATAATTTACACTAAACCATATTATGATATAAACAACATAAAAACTAGAACATAAGTTTATGTCTTGAATTAAATGATAAGTAGTTCGAAGGTTAATTAATTTAGGGATGGTCAATATTGAAAATTTTAACCGATTCCGAATCCGATTACAGGGATAAATTTAATATCAATGTAGATATTTTAACCGATATGAAAAATTCAAACCTATACCGTTTTTCCCCCGATATATATCGAAACTGTAAACGATGGAGACGACGTGCATGGAAAGTAATTACATTTACTTAATTCTTAACGAATGTTCTTGTAGAGGTTAACGGTAGTTGGCTCGCGTGGCATGAAGGGCTTGCAACCCCCCTCCTACGCATTGCAACCCGGCCACCTGTTTAACGGCGTTATAAGTCGCTAGAGGTGGTGCCTTGGGTATTAGCCTATTTGATTATTATTATTTTTATTATTTATTATTATTACTTTTAATTTTAGTAGGTGGTGGAATTTTCTTTAAAAAAAAGCTAGTAAAACCGTCGAAATAAAGTCTAGCATTTTTACGAAATCTACTGAGCTATCGTAAAGCTCTCGTTAATGCGTTTGGAGTTGAAAATAATAATTTTTTTAGAAAATGGCGGTGGGCTTTCTTCGAGCTAACGTGAAAAACCAAGTTGTAAACAACATCGAAACAGACATCCCACTGAAAACAATGTATTGTGAGTGTCCCAATACGATGAATTGATAAAAAAAAGGATTTTTGGCACTAATAATCAAACATTTACCTGAAACCGCGGTTATTGAGCTACAAATAGGAATGGCCGAGGCTCGAATCGAAGGTCGCCCCATAGATTTTGTTACGTAAGTAAGAATTCCTTTACCGATATTTGTATTTAATAATAAAATGACGGGAAGAAAAAACGATCTTTTCGTTTTGATATATATTTGAGCAATTTGGTTTATAAAATAATCTTATTGCAGATCCTCATAATCAACTGCTGTATTTGTTATGGGCGGACGGCTAATTATTATCAAGTTGAGTGTTTGTAGAATCATTCAGTGTAAACAGCCAAATAATTTATGTATTACACCTTGATTTTTTAACAGATGCTCCTCAAATAGAAGATTTTATGATTGTAGCTATCATTTAAAGAGAAAGGGATACCACTTTTGAAATTTTCTTCTACCGTTGGCCTAGGCGGATTTGGAAGTGGTTTTTCAGCCCTGGCTTCTATTTAGAAATGTAACTGAGCTATAGAGTAGTAGCACTCCGTAGCTTTGGCCATGGCCGCCATTGTGGGCGCGAATTTTTTATGAGTAGGAAAAAGCATGGGTGACGTCGTGTGACGTAGAACTGCCATTACTGTATATCGGCTAGTAATTAATATGCCTAAACTAAATATACCCATTTCATTGACAATATTTTGCATTGTCAATCTTTGTTTTTTTACCATATTGTGTTGTCATCAATATGGGAAGCTCAATTAAATTTCCATTAAATATTGATAACCTCTACTTTCTAGAAATATTTTGCCACATCTCTTTGAGGCCAAATGAAAGGGAGCACTACCATCCACGCTCAGTGGAGTACTCATAGAAGTATTGTGAAAACATCCCGCACTTGGTGTACCAATAACAACACCACTTGTTCTGGCTAGTGGTGGACTTTTCTGATCCTTATGATATCTTGGCCTCTCACTATTCTCATAATTCTGTTGACCAAACACATTCTAGCCCGCCACAATTGCTTCCCTTTTGTTCAACCTTGGTTAAACGTCTTTGCTTTTTACAATACTTCTTTACTTTCCCCATTGTTAAAACAATTTCGTGTTTATGAATAATAAATGTAAATAACATATAAAAACAAATGAAAATAAGAACAAATTTTTAAAATATATCAATAAAATATAATATATATAGTAAAATAGCTGATAACTAGCTGAGATTACGAAGTCAAAAGAGTAATATTGTCGCTATTTACATGAAAGAAATAACAAATCAAAGCTAAGGCTTAGCTGAGCGATTGAAGTAAGTAAGTAACTCGCTTACCACCGATTTTTTTCTGCGTTTCTATTGGCTATGGCGGGGGGCGGTGCTTATTAAAAAAAAGCCAAAAATAAGAGCGCGGGAGTTTAGGAATTCTTGAAAAGTGGTCTCTGGAACGCTTTTAAGATACGAGTGTTCGGTTCTTGTACATTTGCTCTCGTAACTCTTTAATTTACGAAAGTTTTGAAAATGTTTCTAGAACGGGCGTGCGATGTTGAATTACCTGTGCTCAAACCTCCCAAACCAGTTAGATATCGCCAAAGGATTTATTAAAGTTGACAGTGCCGTAGCATTGAAAAGTCAAATAGGTTTAAAACTATTAAATTTCTGAACATTTTTTAACGGAAACCATTTGTTTCTTTATGAACAATATTATAACATCTTTACCATTTATTATATTTGCTAATTTTTTGAAATGTTTCATTTCATATTAATTGGAATGAAATTGAGGTTTATTCAGCCGAAGATCCGAGGGCAACTTTTTCATAAGGAAGTCAGAAATCAAATTGAGGAAAACAAGCACTTAGGTAATTTTCTTTAAGCACACGTATTAACATGCGGGTTTTACCTTTAAGGGTACAAATTTGGAATATTCACGAGGAAGAAGTAATGTTAGATATATTTATTGGTGAAACAATCAAGTTATTAACGATAATCAAAGTTAATTGGTGCCTTGTTCGAAGTGAGCTTTCTTAAATTATGAATGAAGTAAACCCAACCTGTTAAGTCTTGATTCCTTTCAAAACGTCGTTTTTTTTAGTAAATAATTATAAGGATACAAATTGAATTTTAAATTGAGAGCTACAAATAAAAGTAACAAAAAGGTGCTATCTCGAATACATGGATAGGCACGTTGAATGAATTGTTTTAGAAGTCTTGCAAAAATTCCTGGCATATTTTGAATTGCCTTACACTTTTTAATGATGCATTGGCCAACTAAGAAATTGTTAAACAAAAAAAAACTTAGAAACTTACATTTTTTGATTTTCAAAAATTAACTCTCGTAATAATTATTACTAACTAAACATCTTAGCGGGACGCTTTGGAAATTCAAACAGGTGCTAAACAAAAAAATTATGGTTTCATAACTGTAACACAATTAAATATATGAGAATAATATTTATTTTCAACCCGAAGCATCGCGACGGATAAGATAAACTTAATATATACATTAAAAAACAATCTCATCAATTATGGGCGGGGAACTTGAAATAATGATATCGTTATTATTTTTAGAAAGATATAAATCATTGATCCAAATAAACACTAATTATAACTGGCGTAGTAAGAATCAAACTAAAATCAGAGAAAATGACAAGTTAATTGTAGAAAAATTACTTTTAAAATATTAAACCAAAGTTATAGTCTTGGAAAAATTGCGTTCAACGAAAATACCAATATATAAAAATAAAACAAATATTTTTAAAAGAAATTATTAAAATACATTTAAAACTTTATAATAAAATATCCTTGCACCTTTTTATATTTACAAAACTCGGGACGCCTCGGAAACGCATTTTAACTATAGTTCCTTATAACAAATTACATCACACTTTACTATGTTTCTCTAAATAAAATGTCTGATATAAAAATAAAATAAATTAAAATTATAATAACGATTAACAATATGTTTACAAATCTTTTTGTTTTGGCAAAATAGTCGCCTTATCAACCCCGAAAAAAATAACTTCCTCGCAATGAACTATCAAAGGTATATCACTTGCTTTCGCCAAATCAACAAAATGGCAGCAGAAAGCGCATTTAACACATGAAACGTTAACGAGCGAACAAAAACTCCAGCGAACTTTTTCTTCCTTACCATCGCCTTTAAGAACCCAGTTTTTTAAGCTCCAAAATCTTTCTTGTTCGTCCGAAAGCATTCTGAATGACCCCTAAGAAGGTTTCTTTCGTGTGGTAGGAAACCAACAATCAATAATTATTATCTGTGCTATCAAATCCGCTGGCAGGTTTCATTTTATCAATTCTATATTTATACGATGTTGTACCAACAGTTTATCATCCAATGCTTTCTTACAAATTATTATTGAAATTAATTAAAGATACTGGTCCGACCCAGTTTAAAAATGCAACATAGCGCTAATCGATTTGGTTTTTTATGTTGCTTATTCCTAACGGCTTTTTTCTTACAAATATTGTTGTTTGTTAGTTCAATACAAGAATTTACATATTCATTTTTCAATGCAATTTTTTATATTTATTCTGTTTTTTATAAACATAAGATTAATAATAAAGTTTTAATAATTAATGCTGAATAATAAAGTTTTAATAATTAATGCTGTATAAAACTTGAGACATAACATTAATGATGCGTTTACTTAAAGAATAGTTTCAATACGTTGGTACAGATTTTTCTTTTTAGAATTTATGATTCTCAACTTTAATGTGTGTAGACTGATAGTTTAATATAGACTTAAAACTTGATCAACAAATGCCAACAAGCAAGCGAAAACATGTACGCTCAAAACAGTACTAAAAAAGTCTGTCACCAAACAACCTTGCGCAGCGAATATTTTACCCTTAAAGAATTGGCGGCAATTAAGCAGTACAACTTGTAGATAAAAGGATAATAGAATTTCATTTGAAGTCAGAAGTGTCAATGTATTATTTGCAATGTTTCATATTCTAGCGTCAAAATTGTATGAACCTTTAAAACAATAGTTATTGGACATATATAAAGGGTGTCAATAAATTTTCTATTGAAAATAACTCCTAATTTCCAAAAGACAAACTTGCTATCAGGTCATTATTCCTAGACACACTTCTGTGGTCACTATTTTATAAATATACTTCGAAAAACCCAATATATTATGGTCAAAGAAAGACAATTAAAAGAGTACTTGGGGTCTTTATTGACTTACATAATCGTACCAAAGCGGTTTAAATGCCCTAATTACCCAGATTTAGAATTACAGCCAGGAGGTTTCATATCATTAAATAATCTGTTATTTCATTAAAAGAAATGTATGCGCATATGAACAATCTAAGCAAGTGCCACTTTTATAAAGAATCTGGAGGGTAATCTCCTTAAAACATTACCACCGGATGACTAGAATGAAGATTGGGGCGTCCCTACACTAACATTACCTTCCAAACCTATCCCTACACGTTTAAATAGAAACTATTCACCGCCTATAACCACTCAACCATATGTACAGACGTTACGTGCAACGAACAGACCTAGGGATAATAATCTCCGAAATGGTAAATATAATACAAAACTACCATGTTTCTGAATTTTGATTTTTAATTTGAATTACAGCTCCAGGGATCACTATCGTAATAGAAGGAGGTAATCAAATTTTTTTCAAAAAAGTTATAATAATTCTAAAGGTATGACTAATTTCAGGTTCCGAATTAAAAATTTATTTATAGTTTTTTTTTGTATTTTATGTTTATTTTCTAATGTTTATTTTTTTTTAAATAAAGTTTTGTAATAAGAATCAAGTTAATTAATTTTAAATGTTTGAGAAACCATGGCGTTAGAATTTAAAATAAAAACAACAGTATTTAAAAGCCAAGATATTTCATGGTTAAATTTTTTTGTTTATTTACATTGGCGAGCTTTCGGACCGCGGTCCCTTTTATTGTAACTATCGGCTTGAAAAGGGAGGGTTTATCTGAAACGGGGTCCGGTATCATTGCAATATTGAGTTGGGATACCTACCAAATGTTAGACGGAAAATATAGTACCTTTCAAAATATTAGTTTCCCGACTGTATTTTGGCGACGAAAAGGTTGCCGTCGGGCAGTTGGCCCAACGAAAAATCGGCACTTAAAGGCAGGCTTCAATTGCTAGAGGCGGAACAACTACATTTTTGTAACTTTCAATTGAAGCTCTTAATTTTAAAATTCCATTTGGGTCATTCCATGTGAAATCAGGCAATTTCAAAAATTTGCCCCACGGCACCATAACCGATTTTGATGAAAGTTTACACAGTTACACTTTAGATATTTCTAGTGGTAGATTCAAAATTTTAAGTCTTAATTCGATATATTTTCTAAGGTATTAAATTTTTAAAAAGGCCTTACAGACGGTAAGGAGATTTTACGTTCCAAATCAAGTGATTTTGACACCCGATATCTAGAGAATGACTTCAAAGAAAAAATTTAAACTTTTTTTACTGTTTAAGTGGGTGGTATAGAGTAAATCTATCTCAAAACCCTTCCTCGAAAATGATAATCATTTTGCACTGCGACCAAAAGTGCATTAGATAAAGAACACCAAAAATGATAAAATATTAAAAATAACAAAAACACGATAGCTTTCAAAGCCGCGCCAAGGTACCTACGCAATTGAAAGTCCTACAAAAGTATACATTGCCTGAAAGCTTTTGTTTCATTGGATATAATATCCAAAATTCAAAGGTGATATAAGATTCCTTCATAAGTAAACATGATAACAAACTATAATGAAAATTAAAAGAAATTGCGACTTCGGTGGGCGTCACAATATTACGTAAAACGCTTTAAAAGCGAATACATTGAACATACATTTTTTTGTGGATCAGGTCGTGTACAACATGTTTACTATATTATTGAGGGAATGACGAAAAAAATCGATGATCTTTTATATCTTTGATTTCTTCCTAAGTTATATATTTTTTTAAATACGCGTGAAGTTGAAAATTTAACGTAATGACTGTCCAGACACTGAAGCCAGTCATATTTGTTTAGCAAAAATGTAGTTTAGTTAAGTGTACTTTTTGGTGTTCGTCACGAGTCCCACGTTAGCTGTATTGTGGTTTTTAAACTCAATTCGGCATTTTCGATGGTTTTGGCCATTGAGTTGGGAATAAATAGAGGTACAACTAAATCTGGCTGGCGCGGGACCAAATTCGTTCCACAAGGAGACTTTATCAAATTTAGCGTTCTACCGTGGCGGCATCTGTCTCTAGTGGTGGCAACTATATTGCAATTGAATATTTTCATGAATCTGATGCGAAATTGAAATGTATGATTTCTCGTAAGAAACAAACCTTTGAAGTTGTTTAAAAATAATTTTATTCTGTCAACACGATCCTTTTTTACTCAAGTTACGATGAGTTAGCTAATAATTATTTATTTTTAGCCATGTAACTTTACAAAATATAGATGGCGCTACCGCCTAATTATAAAGATGAATTTCGTACAGTTATATCAGAACAGGTCCCGCGTAACCATGGCAGCCGAAATCGTTATCGTAATTGTAATTCTAGCAGTATTATTCCCAATTCAATGGTTTTGGCGTTCAGGTGAGCCTTAAATTTTCGTTCACGTGCTTCTGCATTGGTTATAAAGTACATTATAGTTAGATTGACTAATAAACTAATAAATGATATTGTGAGATATGGAGAACACAGCCAGTCGACCAGTTTTTAAAGAAAGCCAATTTCGCTCTTTTGGAAAACGTTTCAAAGAGAGCTGCCACTTTACGCAATTTACTCAAAACAAAGGATTTTTGGACATTAATTCGATTTCTCAAGATGACAAGTATCTTCTGTATCTTAGAACTGGACAGCTGTCTTTGAAATGTTTTCCAAAAGAGCAAAATTGGCTTTCATTAAAAACTGGTCGACTGGCTGTGTTCTCCATAGGACCATATCGCTCTGTAGCTTTGGACTATGGCCGCCATTTTGAGGGCAGTTTTTTTATCTATAGGAAAACACATGGGTGACGTCAATATACGTCACGCCGATATCACTCTATATCATTTATTAGTTTATTAGTAAATCTAACTACAAAGTACTTTATAACCAATGCAGAAGCGCGTGAACGAAAATTTAAGGCTCACCTGAACGCCAAAACCACCGAAAAGGCCGAATTGAGTTTAAAAACCACAATACACGAACGTGGGACTCGTGACGAACACAAAAAAGTACACTAAACTAAACTAAATTTTTGCTGAACAAATATGACTGCCTTCAGTGTCTGGACAGTCATTACGTTAAATTTTCAACTTCACGCGTATTTAAAAAAATATATAACTTAGGAAGAAATCAAAGATATAAAAGATCATCGATTTTTTTCGTCATTCCCTCAATAATATAGTAAACATGTTGTACACGACCTGATCCACAAAAAAATGTATGTTCAATGTATTCGCTTTTAAAGCGTTTTACGTAATATTGTGACGCCCACCGAAGTCGCAATTTCTTTTAATTTTCATTCTAGTTTGTTATCATGTTTACTTATGAAGGAATCTTATATCACCTTTGAATTTGGATATTATATCCAATGAAACAAAAGCTTTCAGGCAATGTATACTTTTGTAGGACTTTCAATTGCGTAGGTACCTTGGCGCGGCTTTGAAAGCTATCGTGTTTTTGTTATTTTTAATATTTTATGATTTTTGGTGTTCTTTATCTAATGCACTTTTGGTTCGAATTCTACAGGGCAAACACTATCAGAAACGTTTATTCGAATTTCTGATCCGATAGTAATTCGAAAATTATCGGTTCTTTTTATGTGCCTATTTATTCGTTTAGATGAAACTTTTTGCGTTTTTCGAAATTTACGACGAAACAACAGAACCGTTTCGCGGAAGGGTTTTGAGATAGATATACTCTATACCAGCCACTTAAACAGTAAAAAAAAGTTTAATTTTTTTCTTTGAAGTCATTCTCTAGATATCGGGTGTCAAAATCACTTGATTTGGAACGTAAAATATCCTTACCGTCTGTAAGGCCTTTTTAAAAAATTTATATCTCAGAAACAATATCGAATTAAGACTTGATATTTTGAACCTACCACTAGAAATGTCTAAAGTTTAACTGTGTAAACTTTCATCAAAATCGGTTATGGTGCCGTGGGGACCCCTGCCTGATTTGACGTGGAATGACCCATTTGTACCCTTAAAATATTTTACTAAATTACATGTTTTACTTATTTTTCATTATTTAAGAAAGCTCACTTCTAACAAGGCCCCAATTAACTTTGTTTCTCGTTAATAATTTGATTGTTTCACTTATAAATATATCTAACATAACTTCTTCCTCATAAATATTCAAAATTTGTACCCGTAAAGGTAAAACCCGCATTTTCCTTCGTGTGCTTAAAAAATTACTAAAGTGCTTGTTTTCATCAATTTGATTTCTGACTTCGTTTTTAAAAAGTTGCCCTTGGATCTACAGCTGAATAAACATTAATTTCATTCTAACATTAATATGAAATGAAACATTTAAAAAAATTACCATATATTATAAATGGTAAAGATGTTATAATATGTGTTCATTAAGATAAAAATGGACTCCGTTAAATATTGTTCAGAAATTTAATAGTTTTAAACCTATTTGTCTTTACAATGCTACGGCACTGTCAACAATGGCTTAAACTAATCCTTGGCGATTTGGAAAATTTGGGCACGTGTAATCCATAATTGCACGCTTCTGACAAAGCTACAGGACCATTACAATATCTCTTTAGTTTCAAAGCTAAGGGAAAAAGCTCTACACTTAATAAATTTCGTGAAATATATAAAAGGTGCTCCAAAACAAAATTACCGAAACCCTCTTATTTAAGAACATATATATGGGAAAAAGTGTAAGAAAATTTGATTTTCTCAAAAGAATTCATGCGAACATTTGATAGCTTCAAGATCGCTCATCTATCCAAGACGGGCAACTTTTGATACACGAGTATATCTTGTCATTTACTAATCGTATTCTTATGAGGCTGTACTTAAAATCGACCAATAATAAATGAGATATTTTTGTTAATTTGGTCGTTATCTTGCGAAGAACTATTTTTCGCTACTTATACAATCATTTCCAAAGTGTTTCTTGTTAAATTCGTTTGCCTTTTATTATTAAGTTGGATTTCCTTGTTTTCTTTTGAAAGAAAATTCAAGCGCCTTATAAGTATTGAGCAGTAATAAATGATTGGTTCAATTTATTTAAAATAAGAAGTGAAAACTAGATAATTTATAAAAGAAATATTTAGCAAACCAGCGGTAGACGTTAAAGGGGTAACTTAGCTACAAAACTACGTTTGGTTTGAAACGTCATATGCTAATAATCTTCAATATTACGTGTAAAATTACTTTTAAACTACGGTTATTAGTCATTGATATTGTTTGTTAGAATTGGTCAATTTTCGGGAGCACACATTAAATATTCCACGGAGTTTATGACGTGTAGAGCTTTGGCCAATAGCTTCAAGAAAGTGTATTGGTCAGCCAATGCTGGATTACCTTTGCCCTGCTTTCTCAAACCGGAGAGAACTCGCCTAGAAGGATTTATTTACGCCATTGTTGACAGTGCCGTAGCATGCAAAGACAACTAAGATTAAAGCTTTTAAATTTCTGAAAATAATTTTAGAGTCAACTATTTTCTTTATGACAAATCGTATTACACTTTTAATATATATTATATTTTGCAAAAATATTTAAGATATGTCTCAAATCATAGTAATGTTTAAATGAAATTGATGTTTATTCAGCTAAAGTTCCGATTGCGACTTTTTCATAAGGAAGTCAGAAATCAAATCGAGGAAAACGAGCACTTAGGTAATTGACTTTAAGCACACGAAATAGCGTGCGTGTTAAACCTTTAAAGGTACAAATTTAGAATTTTTCCGAGGATTAAATTCAATTATATATTTGCGCTACAGCCTCTTTCCCTATCAATTCCTTCTGATTTTAAATCATGGCCCCCATCTCGTTCAAAATTTATAGTGAAAAATTAAAAAGAGATGCATGTGATAACTAAATAAATAAATAAATTTTGTTTTGGTTTAAGGATTGCGAAACGGTAGACATGAAGGTAAATATATATAATTTTCTTTTATGCTTTTGGACACCAGCCAAAAATATGGTTTAATTGGTAATCAGAATAAATCATGTTTAAAAATCATGATAGATAGACATTTCTTTGTATTGAGTTTCTCACTCAAATTGTTAAACACATAAAACCAGGTGTAGCATTTCAACTTTTCCATGAACGTCAAAATGCAATGCTTTAACAAATGTTAAGGAGAAAAATTATTAACGAGTAAACATGTGCAGCTCCTCTACTGCTTATGTTCGGGACGTGTTTAGGATAAATATGTTTTAGTTTGAAGCCCGTTTGATATCGCTAAGTAATACGGCTCTACATACATTAAGACTTTGGTTTAAAAGTATGCACGCATCCTTAAAAAATCCACACGTTATCGGTAATTTTATCAAATAATATCTCTGAATTTTAAGTTTTTAGTTAAATTGTAAAAAATGGTGTTAATATCAGATATATCATATCAGAAATATTATTATTTTGTGACTTAAGTCTTTAAAAATTAAATTCAGGAAAACTGGATATTTCCTTAAATCTTACAGTTTCAGGGTCGTGTTTAAGAAAATTAGTAGCATAATATTTCTAAGATTATCAATTGTATATTTAGTAGGTATATTTCAGAATGCTTACCTTAAAATCAGTCTTATAAACGTAAATACAGCAACCAGTACGGCACGTTTGGTTTAAAATCTGAACAGCATGTAAGGTTAACGTTAATTTTAGAAGTGTTAAAGAATTGTATGGTATGGTCGTGCCATAACGCTTAGAATTAAATTTAAATTTTGGTGATAAGGTTTCAAACACGGAAGGGTTTTGGACTTAGGTGTTTTATTCAGTCGTCTAGAAAAACACAAGATTGGAACACAAAAATTGGTTGAAAAGTTAAACTTAGTTTTTTCTGCGAGAAATAAATGTTTATTATTTGAAATTGATTTTCAAAAACTAAACTTTCTTGATTAGTTTATTTCGTTTATGATAATAATCTTAACCACCTACTTCGATTTATAGAAAGTGAATGAGCTAAATGATTATGTAAGTTGGTAAATAAATAAAATGAAGATAAGAGTTTTCATATTTATTATATTGATTTTTAGGAGTACCCACTTGGGTTTAATGAAAGACAGACGTCCCACTTGTGGTGCGAGAAAGTGGCGCAAAACTATCGCCGCAGAGACTGGTGCGATGCTAATTTAGTGGAAGCTCTTTGCACTCATGAATTATCCGTTACTGAAGGTGTGAAATTTTTTGTTTTATTGCGAAACTAGAAAAGTAGAAATATATCAAAATTATCTATGCGTTCACTTAATTCGTTTCAGCTAAATTGAAGGTATTCTCCAAAGCCAAACCAGAAGGAAATCCGTGTTTTAATGTATGTTAATTATTTTATTTAATTTAACCCAAAATAATTTATGGTGGTCCTAATTTTTAGATTGTTCTTCTTACCCTCTAATTTTCCATGTTTTAAAAAATTATTCCGGCGACGTTTTGGGTGAATTGTGCCAATTTAGAGGTAGCACAATGATCTTGAAAATCATCCACATCTTGACATTAATATATGCGATGAATTGACAATTTATTAAATATTTTGTTAGTTAATTACGCTTTATGACTACCGTGTATAATAATCAAATATTCTCAGTAATTTTTTAAATTTAGCATATTTACTTAGTTTATTGTTACTTTAAGGACTCTTTCTAGTTAATAATATTAAATAAATGCTTATTTTTCAGACCAATAATCATACTTAATTTTACTTTATATAAAACTATTAAGAAGTTTTTTATTTTAAGATAAAGTAGCCATAACCTAGAAACCTGTTCATCGTTTTAACTTATGCTGAGATACGAAGAAATTATTATCTTATTTTTCTACATTTCAATTTCACGTAAATTACCCCAATATTAATAAAAAAATTATGTTTAAAATATTTGAACAAAATTAGACGGTAAAATATTGACGTTATAAAAATAAGATAAGGATATATATTTATTTCTATTATTTATGTCAATATTTTGCTCGAAGAGTTAACCAATTCACTCGAATAAACAAATCATCCCGGTATCTATTTCGTTTTCTGAAGCCATTGAAGCAAAGTCCGCTGTCTTTTTTCCTTCCCGCTCTCGCACCGAGGGAAAATTAGACCGTGATCATTTTAAGATAATCTCTGTATATAAATAAATGCACTTTTGAATAAACATAAAATTGGTCCTTTGAATGACCAACTAGTCAGATTACTTAGGTTGTCTAACTATAATCGGTTTGTATCTGAGTATATTAAAAGATCACTCAGCAAACTGATTGATTATCATTATTAACCAATCTTTTACATCAGTTCAAAATTCAAAGCCACTCGGACATAAACTTAGAACCGAGTCTATTGAGTTTAAGGTCATTGAGATTTGTATCATCTGGTGGTTCACTGTACGTGCTATATTCACCCTGGATCATTTAAAGAGGGCACCCTGTATAACGGTACCTCATTTATTAATTATTTCAACTCCCTTTTGATCAAGTTTGAGTTATATATATTCGAAAATTGAATTTATTTTAAAAATAGATAAATTACGTTTTTTTAAATGAATTAAATAATTTTAAAGTCGGTGGAATTATTTAAATCAAGCGGGTCTGAGTATAAGACACGATATTTAAAAGGAGGTTCTTTCCAATTGCTTCTCTTGGTTTAAAGTATGAGGAGGATGTCGAGAAAGCTTACCTATTGTGTAACGTTATTTTATGAATAGCAAACTAATAGCCCAAATATGACACAGTAAGATTGTTTCGTTCTTAATTTTTATTTGCAAATTTCGAGAGGAATTGCTTTGGGTAAGGGATATGAAAGTTCGATTCCTGCAACTCATGTGGTCACATTTTGTGTTTAAGCTTACAATGAATTGAGATTCATAGGCACCTTGGTCCATATCAACTGATCAGATAATACCTTTACTTTATTTAAGATGATGAGATATCTGATTTATATTTTTTATTTGTTTGAGTCCAACTACACAAATGCCTTTACTATTCAAGTTCTTTCATGTGGGTAAAATAAATATGTTACTTAACTTTATAATTTCTTCATATAAATTTTATATTGTTTAAACAAAAAGTAAATGACTAGATTTAAAGAAATATTAATATTTCATTTCATTAACATTAAAATTACTTGATTCCATAAAAATTTAATTGTTCTATTAATCGGTTACTAAATGAATAAACGTTTCCATTTGGAAATAATCGATTACAGCTAGAACTTATCTGGAAATTAATGAGTTCTTGCTCTTTGGTAAATACAGAAAATCAATGGTAAATGAGTACATCGTAATATAAATCAGTATATTGATGAATAAATTAGCATTTTTTAAAATAAATGAATACCTTTATGGGTAAACGAGTAAATTTTATAGTTTAAACAACGAATTCGTGGCAAAATAAAGAGTTAATCGGTTACTCAATAAATCGGTATATTAATTGGCAAACATATAAATTCGTATAGGTAAGATATGAAATAATCAATAAATGAGTATATTTATCAATAAATTAAACATTTCGTTGATAAATGGTGCGTTATTGGCAAGTAAACAATAAATTTCATATTAACCTGGACGTTCTTCCGACAGGACTACATGGAATCGATGAAATTGGAATTGGGATTGGGTCAAGATTTCAAGAAAGAAATGTGGGTAGACTATGAAATATTTAAAAAACTAAGCAAGAGGTTTAAAATTAATTTCCTCATTTATTAATATCATAATAGACTAAAGGGTCGAAGAAATCTGATGAAGTCGTTTCCGCCATTAAAAAAGTGAGCAATATTGCCTTTTAATTAAGCAAATCTGAAAATAATAGCCTCGCATTTAACACTTTTCGTAGATTTGCCAGAAAGATATTTGGAAAAAAGTGAGTTGTTTATTCTTAAATTATTTAATGGCATGGTAACTATTAATTTTCGGTAACTCTCAGACGTGGACTCTCCAAATAGACCTTCTGTGGAATTCAATGGTAAGTTTCTGAAATATTTCAGATAAATTTCAAAATAATAATAATAAACATTTTTTTCTAAGGACTGTTATTATTAGGCATTGGCATTGTCCAACGAAATTGCCCAAAACCCAAAGTAACAAACATTAATTGACAAATAAATAAGTTGGAAACAATCATTTGAATAATTTTAAACCAATTTTGTATTTATTTTTTAAGCAAATGTCATATAAAATATCACGAAACACCAATTAAGAAGAATAGAAAAAAAAGTTGACAATGAAGAGATTAAATTCGTAGAAAAAACCGTGTAGAAAGAACGCGTTCTAAATTTTATATCTGCAGAAAAGGATGCTTTAGGAATATCGTGTAGAGAATATACGTCAACTCATGTTTTTGGATAAAGAAACCATTCACATAAATTGCTTAACGGTGATATGCTTTAAAAAAGGAAAAGAGCCATAATGTCAAACTACACTACGCTTTTAAAAACAGACAGACCAGAAGTACTAAACAGTTATTTGCTTTTTAAAATATGAAGATTTTCTATGGATTTCCAACGTTAAATTGTTTTTAAATAATTTTTTTCTTAATGGAAAACATAAAAAGCGTATTTCTTAACAACGGGCTACTGAGAAGCCAACGCTATAAATACTCTGAGTTTAGAAGTGTCTTTGTCTTTTTAAACGCAAAGAAGTTACGTGAACTTCTCACACTGACTGAAAACGATAATTTCAATAAAATAAATAAAACTATCATCAGCATCCACTTTTGTAGATAAAACAGTGTTCTCATAACTATAATTAAAGCAAATTTAATAATACTATTGATTAAGACCTTTGGAAGAATTAGTTGTCGGATGGTAATCTCTACCTACTCTTCCTCCCTTTTCGTGTTAATAAGAAAATTTTCTACCCCTTATGCGCTAGTTTGTAAGAGTTAACTAGGCTAAATGCACCGACATCGTTTAAGGTGATTAATGCTAGAGAAAAAGAAAGAAAATATTCAACGCCCATTTTTAAACGGCAAAGAGAAAGTAACGATGCGTCTATGGAGTGGAGTTTAAATAGCTTCCAAAATCAATATGGCGAGAGATTGAAGATTATTCAGAAAATTCGAACGTTGGAAAACATTTACGAGAAGATGAAGAAGTTTATTAGGAGCAAGTGTGGGAAGATGAATCTAAAGGGGCAAGTATGGGAAGATGAATCTAAAGGGGCAACGGGTAGAATTCCACTGCAAGAACGAAATAATAAAAACTCACCCTCTCCTTAAAATCTCCAATGCCGAAATACCAAACGAATAAGCCTTAGCGCTGGCCAAAATATATGTAATATGATAATGTGTGAAAGTAAAAACTTTTTTAAAATTATTTTGCCAATCTATCATCAAATTAATAAATTGGTATAACCAAGTTAGACTATCATAGCACGTTAAATAAAAATCATACAATTCATTTATTATTTTGCTCAAAGATAGTCCCAAACGTCTTGATGTTGAAAAATATAAAACGTGTGGTCCACCATTTTGACTTTTATTACCTTGATATTTATAAACGTTGAAGCGGATGTGTTTAGAGTAGAGATCGGCGTAACAGATAAATTAACGGGCAAAATTTCAATTAATCATAAAAATTTCGGTTAACCGTTTATCCATGGATAGAAACGATTTAATATGGGAAAAAGCCAAAAATAACTGATTATTTGTTGGATAATTTTTGTTTATGGATATTTTCCAAATAAACGGTGAATTTTTATCCAAACGCTGACCTCTAGTTAAGAGTAGCATTCCAAAAGAAAAACATATTTTAATGATAAAATAACAATAAAAATCCAGAGTTTTACCGGCCTTCTAAACACCAGTTCAGTGTATACCAGGAAGTCAGTCGGGATCCGTGTTAATAAAAAACCCGTTTCAGTTTTTACGGATAATTCCAGGTAATAGATTTGCCGGAAAAACGGCTATAAAAATATTTTTATTTTGGGGGGCACACTGAAGTATGGTCACAGTGAAGTATAGACTGAATTTGAGTAGCGTTCATTGCTCATGGCAGCGTTTGAATGCATAACTTTTCATACCGATCCTATATTAAATTAATTCCATTAATTCCTGAATTGATAGCTATAATAGTCGCTCGATGATAGACCAAAGTCCTGCATTATATTCTTCGTATAGTCTAGGAGAGCGATGCCACCCTCCTTGTCAGCTCTGATAATTGTTATATTTTTATGGTTTTAAAGTATTTTAAGTATGATATTCTGATTGTAAAAGATTAGTTTGGGTATGATTTTGCTATTTAAAAGTTTTAATACATTTATTTCTCAAGTCTGATTTTTCAATAAATTCTTTCTTCGATTTCAGTAATTAGGCCTACTTTAACGATGGCTTTAGAATAGATAACAAAATATAAGTCTAGTCCTAATACTGAGTGTTGATCGTAATTATACTTTTTAGATTTTTTAAGATGGGTAATTTTCTTTTGTAAATGTGGTTCCATTTTAGTACATATGGATTGCTTTTAGACGAGTTCAAAGGTTCGAAATCCAAGATGGCGGTTGGTACTTGTTGAACTGGTTTTCCCCCTAAGTTGTAGAACCACACCTTTGTTTCCTTTTAACAGTGCTTTTTGGAGAGAGCGGGCTTCCCCGTGTTTTGAAATGTGCTTTCCCTCTTTTAAATTACTCTGTGATCAAGATCGGCGCTTTTCGTTTACATCGTTTCGTTTTCAGGTTTTCTTGGTCACGAACTTCTTTTCAACACGCTCTTGACGGCTAACAGATCACTCATTTCTCAAAAATATTTTTGGAAATAAAGGGTGAACTGTTGCAACGTTGTTATTGATAATTAAGTTAGGTTTTAAGGTAAAAGCTAAAATATAAAAATTAATTCTTCGAAATGGCAAAAGTTAATTTCTTAAATGAAACTAAGCTTTTTCTCACTAGCGCTTTTTAATTGAAGCCAGTCATAACGTGGAAATATCAAAGTTAAAGGTTTACACTATCCTCAACTGCGTATATTTCCATGTTTTTCACCGATACGTACATTTTTCCTTGTTAAATTCCAACTCAAATACTTCGTTTTAAATTGTTTTCATGAAATATGACTTTTTACATTTTTAATTTGTTATTGGTTTTGAAATTGCACATTAACCGATCTTTTTATATTTGGAAGATTTTGTTATGTAAAGTTGAACACCTTTTTATCGAGTTTTCATTCAAAGGAAAATATATCAAAATAAATTTTTTCAGTGGGAAAAATAAATTTTTAAAAGTATTTGAGCTTCATAATAGTTATTGGCTACTAGTTTACAAGAGAAGTGAACTAGGAAATAATAATAACTTTTAACCAGTTGTTTACCTGTTTAAAACCATTTATCGATCACGGCCACCGTTTTGGGAGCTAATAATTTTGCTTTGACTTCGGATGTACAGTTCTGAGATTAATGAACTGTGCTATTTGGTCTAAGCTCTCCGCGCTCTTAAAAAAATTAATAACACCTCTAAGTTGACATTTCTGTGCCACAAATACGACCCCCTCTCGATTAATAAAATTCACCTTTTGTGTCTTTAAAATTCACCGTTTGTGTCGTTAAAATATCCCTGTGTCTTTAAAATATCCGTGTGTCTTTAAAATATCCCTATGTCTTTAAAATTCACATTGTATTTTAAAAATATCCCTGTACGTGTCTTTAAAATGCACGTTTTGTGTCTTTAATTAAGTCTTTACAGGTATCACGAAAATCACTAATTGCACCGACCTTGCACCACCTTGTACCATGAAACTAACTGATTGTCCTCGAAGGGCTGCATAGCAGGGTGAAACTATCTGTTTATAGCCAATTTAAGCAGAAAAAAATTGTATCAGACAAATTTATTCATTTAAGTAACAAAAAAACGAGACTGAAATAAAAAAATTCAAAAATATTTTTTATTTTTTTTTATTATAGATAATCAAACCAAGATATTTTCTTATCACAGAAAATTTATTTTCTTTGTTTGTGTCATTTATCGTTAGAAATTGGGTATCTTCTAAGAATTAAATTAGACATACATACATCAGTACTAATATCTCGCCACCATAACTTTAAGAACATCATGGCCGCTTTTGTTTCTGGCTGAAAACAGCTTCTTTTAGAAGTAACCAGGTAACTATTTGTTCAGATGGTACTGAGGTGGCTGGTGTGGCGAGATAATCTTGCGCCCTTTCAGCTACTGAAAGAAAGTAAATTTCGTTTTCTTGCAATGAAATGGCATACCATTATATTAGAACACTTTAATTGGAAACATAATATATTTGGTTAGCAATCTCATTAAGTGAATGACATATAAACGCATCAAGTACTAACCCTCCATAATTTTAATAAGTCGGTTTTTGGTGGCTGAAGATCGTCCTTTAAACTCGTTAAAAGTTCAGATCCACGCACCATTTTCCGGTACGATCTACATTGGTGGTATTTAAAGTATAGACGGCGCAGGGACTCCAGCTCCAGAAAAAATATTTTTATCATTATAGGTATTGAACATATTTAATACCTTGGCCTTAATTGTTTTAACCTTTGACTTCATTTAAAAAGCGCTAGTGAGAAAAAGCTTAGTTTCATTTAAGAAATGAACTTTCGCCATTAATTTTAGCTTTTACCTAAAAACCTAATATTTGCGTTTGGAGTTTGTTATTACTTTCCAATTCTCAATAACACGTTAATAATAATAAAATAATAATAATAATCAGCTAGGCTAATACCCAAGGCAGCACCTTAGGCCTTAGTCATCAAGCGACTTTTGAAGCCATTAATTCAGGTGACCGGGTTACAATGCTTAGGAGGGTGGTGGCAAGCCCTCATGCCACGCGAGCCAACAGCTCCCTACACTAACTATTACCGTTAACCTCAACAAGTTTACGTTGCAACAGTTCACCCTTTATTTCCAAAAATATTTTTGAGAAATGAGTGATCTGTTAGCCGTCAAGAGCGTGTTGAAAAGAAGTTCGTGACCAAGAAAACTAAAACTTGCCACGACACGCGAAACAATGTAAAAGAAAGTGAAAAGCACCGAATTTTATCGCAGAGTAATTTAAAGTCCTCGATAATTGATTTATATATGATGCTTTATGTGCAGGTAAGACGAACTATCTAATATAGGACAATATTTATTTTGAAATTAATATTTAGGTAAATTGTTATTATTGAACGATGGCTAGTTTCAAAATATACAAAACATAAATGTCTTCGATGCTCTTAAAACCCTACTAAAGATCTACTTATTTATTTCATCGAAATAGAACACATTAAAAGACGGTGGGATGACAAACATTCTCCATTTCTGGTAATTTCTATAGTTTTGTTGATGTTATCTTAAAAATTACAAGACAGAAAGCGGAACGTTTCTTTTGGAGAATCGCTTCAAACAACGGCTTCACGGAATTCACTTTTATGCACTGAACCTTTCTTGTACTACTCGTATGGCGTAAGACTCTAAGGCACAACTTTGAAGCTGAACATAGGCGACTTTAAATTGGTATCGGTTTTTTAAGTGTAAAAAGTAACAAGTGTAAATATAGCATGTAATTGTTCTGCAACTTCAGTAAATTTATATTAAAGAAAATATTCTTTGAAAGAAATACATTATAAGAAAAATAGGCCTCTTTTCCGGAAAATTTTCCGTATTTATCCGAAAAAATAAAAAAAGTTTTCATTCCATGATTAGTCTAATACATTGTTTGAAAATTTAAATAAAGCGGCATTCTTTCCTAAATTTTTCGAATCTGAAAGTAAAACTAAACCTCTAGACTAATTTAAACTGATTAACAATGTAACACAATGTTTTGTAGTATGTTTACTGATATTAGACATTTTATATCGATAAAAACTTAAAAACATTAAAAACCCTTAAAAAGTAATATATGTTTGAATTTTTAATTTTTCTGATTTGCGGAATATTTTCCACAATTCGGAAAATTTTCCGGAAACTTTTCTGGAAATTTTTCCGCTTTTTATTTTTCCGGACAACACTAGTGCAAACCATGACCAAAATTTGGCACACATTATTATTTGTACAATCGTCATTTATTATATTTATATTAATTTATTTGGTTTTACTGACAAACCTTTTAAACGATTTTAGTCTTATTTTGTACGAATTATTCTAAGACAACAACCTAAAAAGCCACAGCTAAGGCTTCAGTCTATTTGTGGACATTTGCGGGCATCGCGTGATAATATTACCTGTTTTGTAGTATGAAATTGCACCAATAAATAAAATTGACATGAAACTGATTGTTGTACTTTCGTTAGTGTTTGCTCGTTATCTTTATGTGTATTTGTTTAAGAAATACTACAAAGGTTCTTGCGAGGTTGCATTCTGCGATAGATATTTTTAATAGTCAATTAAATATTCACAATGTTTTTAACAAATTTTGAGATTGGGCCGTAATTTATGGCTTTAAGGTTTCATTCATGGGGATGAAATACTGTTGCATACCGTCAGTGACCAAGATAATCAAAAGGTTATTGCAATAAATTGTCGTATGACTTTCTTCATTTGAAGTATGGGAGCAATCGATAAACGGAACGGGGAATTACGCGACTGGCCACGAAACAGTTTTTCTATTTGTTCCTGGGACATTCTGGGCTCTGAAAAAAGTCCGTTTAGGAGTCGGTTAATTCCGAATGAGAATTCATCATCTCGATGTCGCTGTTGCTCAAGAAAATATCACTCCCAGCGAGATACTCAAAAATATATTTAGTTCGTGGCAAACCGTTCTTTTTGGCATTGATGAATTCGTGAAATGTGGTGAGGAGGGTTTCAACACACTAAGATATCGATCACGTTTAAGAAATCTTGATGCATTTAAAAACCGTTGTTAAGTCCAAATTCTGGGACAAAACTGGGTATATACTTTGTAAAATCTATGAACGATCGCATACATCAATTAATTAAATAAAAATTGAAAAACTATTTGTCACAAACTAACTCATTCGATCAGGATTAAATTAAAGCTACAGAAACAGATTCATCGAAACTGTAAAATTCTTTCAGATAAATATTAATTATTCGTATAGTTCTATCGAATTACTCGTTATCTTAAAACATCGGTTTTTATGAAATTTTACTCCCTTCGAAGTAATGCAGCCAAAACAAAAATTAAAGTTAATCAACAGGGAAGATAAACCATAATGATTTTCACGCGAGATAGTTATTATAATAAATGTATAACATTTTTCTATCAGTAAGACACGTATACTCTGCAAGCAAAACGTTTATGAGCAGTGCCAATTAACGTCCTTTTCCTTTCTCCTCTCACCAACCATTGACAACGTTAGCTATAGTGGGCAAGTTTCTTCCTCTGGTGGAGTGATTTTGTGCTAAACTTCCACTAAACTATGTTCCAAAGGAAAATACTTATGAAAAAATATTATATACTAAATATAATAATAAAGTACAGTCGGCAAAACTAGCAAAGTTCTGCAAGAGATCATTAGGGTAAAACATTAATCAGCTGAAAGGTAATCATGTGCTTCGCCATTTTACTGATGTAAAATATTAAATATAATTTAACCAAAATCTCGATACCTTGTAATTATAATTTTTTTTTATTCAAAGAAGGACATGCATCAGATTTTTAGCCCGGTGTACCCGATAAGATTGAAACCACGCCACCGGAGGTCCGTCATCATAATGCCCTACGCCAGCGTCCGCAAGCCCGATTCAAAGAAGGAAGAAAGAATGGCTGATGACGTCTGAGAAGACCGCGAGCCCGGCGAAGACGCCATCTGATTAATCAGGGCGAAATATGTGTAACGGCCACGCCAACGGGGGGATACAGTGGTGGGGACACACGTGGCGGAAGTATTCCGACCACCCTTTGGGGGATTGGTGGTGGTCCTCACACGGCCATCCACAAACTCTGCCTCCCGGACGCCTGGGATTATAGGAGTGAGCCACTACTCCCGGCTTGTACGTATCATATACATAGTTGGATTTATTGGGAATGTTGTCAACTAAAACTGCGACTTTTCTGAACTACTATTTAAACGTTAAAGTAATCAGTGTTGACTT
Source organism: Leiobunum rupestre (assembly GCF_980474605.1). NCBI lineage: Eukaryota > Metazoa > Arthropoda > Arachnida > Opiliones > Sclerosomatidae > Leiobunum > Leiobunum rupestre. Next base: position 27,860,383 of record NC_143384.1, read on the forward strand.
GGTTTCTCAGTTGCACTTACCCACAAACGCGAATAGAAATTACAATAATAAAACAAAAGCTGCATGAACAATTAATAAATGCATCGTAAGCATGCAATCATTTTCGCTAATTTAAAATTAAATGTACTTTCCATTTAACAGCATGGATAAACAATGGTAGTAGTGAAGTAACGTTTTCCTAGAGTGCAACAGCCACCGTAGAGCTGCAATCGCCCGTCGCAGGAGGGGGTACTAAGCGTGGATTCGCGTTGTCTTTCCCCACTTGTGCGCCTCTCACTCTCTTCGCGTAATTAGCGATGCGTGACATGCGCGTGCTTAGCAGCAGCATGTGTTTTAGTTTATTAGGATAAATTACAATTAATTGACATACTTCAACACTAGAGTAAATGTCGCCATCTTTTTCCACACGGACCTAACAGACATTTTCAATAAGTTTCAGGAGTAGTGTAAAAGTGAGAGTTTAGAGCCACGGGATGCAAAATTCCCATAGGGTTATAACGGGGTGCCAATATTTTCCATAGGGTTAGCGCGGGGTGCCGGTATCTCCCTCGAAACCGCATCGGCTCGATGTGGTCAGATTTGCCGGCATCGAGAATACGAGAGAGACCCGGAAGAGAGTGAGGTCTCGGATTTCAACCGCGCCAGAAAGGAGCGGCTTGTTTATACGCGCGTTTCCTCGGTACGGGGTGGGAGTTTACACGGGGATTAACGAAATACCCAATAGGGTATGGCATGGGGTATAATTCATGAACAAAGTACGGGTCAGCATCCAGAATACGAGAGCGTCCGTCGAAAACGCGAAGGGACCATCGGAGCCAGCCGGAGATTTATTGACGGGGCGTAATAAGGAAGCGGAATAGAGGTCCGCGATAAAACGAGGTCAAGCTTTTCATCCGCGCCAGAAAGAAGCGGTTTGTTTATACACGTGTTTAGTCGGTACGGGGCATGAATCTACGGTGAGGGTAGCGATATTACGACGATTGTATATTTGCGGGGATTTGAACGGAGAGCAACGTCTAAGGTTAACCAGGTGGAAAGAAGCCGATTGTTTTCCAGCGTGTTTAGTCTGCAAATAGAATTCTTACAGATGCGAAACGTCAATTGAAATGAACGGAGAGTAACGTAGATGTTGATACGCCAAGGATTGAAATAACTCTTTTTGTAAAGTATATGAAACCAAGTAAAAAGCGCACGGATGAGTACTATATAAAGGGACTCAGTTTCCTTAAAATTACATCCCGAATTTGGAATCTTGTCTTTCACGTTTTAGAAGCGGCGCTCACCAGTCATACGAGGAGTAACCCAAAATGTGAGTTTTATCACGTATTAATTATTCACGAATCATTTTTAATTTGTATTGTCAATTCTAGGTCGGAGAATAACTCTTGCATTCTCGAAGTCAACTTTCTGAGAGCCAACAACGAATATGTTCTCAAAGAATTGGCATTCTTGGTGGTTGAAACTGGAGAGAGTGGGGTGTACGCCTTTAAGCCGCCTTTTCCGTATCACGAGCTAAACGTGAAAGACAAAAGACTTTGTTCGTGGATCTCGACGAATATTTGCGGGATGCAGTGGGACGAGGGTGAATACGAAATAAACGAATTGGATGGAATCATCACCTACATCACATCTAAAGCGTCAACCTTCTTCACGAAAGGTCTGGAGAAAACATCGTTCCTCTCGAATCGTTTCGTTAAGAAGATCATTAACGTTGAGGACATTGGATGCCCAAAATTTAACAATTTTGCAGATTTGGGTCCAAGGGTCTGCAAATACCATTTTCAAAATTTCAATTGTGCATTATTTAAAGCGCATCAGATAAATTTATGGAAAAAATATAAATAAAATATTTTGGTCTTAACCATATCTGATTTTTTTTCTTTTTACCTCTCTCATATACATTTACTTGAATCAAACATTCGGAAGTGGAATGGTTAAATAGAAACATTTTTACTTACAACCGTCTAATAGGTCTACCGTTGGAAATCAGAATTAGTCTTATTACCAAGAATATATTTATACTAAATATAGATAAATACAATCTTTATTTATACCCCACTGTATAAATACGTTCTTATGTATACCTTATATTATAAATACGTTCTTATGTATACCCTATAGTATAAATACGTTCTTATGTATACCTTATAGTATAAATACGTTATTTATTCTTTGTGACATAAATAAAGCGTAATTTATATCTTATGGCGTAAATACATTCTTGTTATTACGAAAGGTTGTAAACTATAAGCTCTATTTATTACTTGTGGTGGAGACAACTTCCAGAAGAAATTTCAATTCTGGCTGGGATATATAAAATCATATTCATTTCAGAATGGCAACTAACAATACCGTCTTAGACAAAAAAGTTACCGTCGCGGTCTTAAGATATAAGGCTGCGCTGGGACACATTCCCGGCCGCCCCGAATTGCCAGTCTTCAATTTTCGAACTTTCGAAGTCATTATCCGGAAGCAACATCGGGGATTTTGGGTGGAATTCCGCCCGGATGAAGCGTGTGCAGTTATTGACGTGCACCTATGTTACCACCCGAACATAGCCAACATAAGACGGGCTCTCGGAGGATTAAACCAACTAATCGGGGTATGTTTATTTTCGTTTATTACGTATAAAACGTGTATTTATTACAATTATTTTAAGATCGAAAAACTGGATTTAACGATATCGGCGGAAGAAGACTCCATCGCTTCGCTCTTCTTTTTCGGAATGAACAACGAGCCGAATCCTTCAACGCCAGAAATCCCGACCACACTATCATTGATCCCTGCCACATCTTCATCGGCATGTTCTATAACCGGAAACTCATCATCATCTCTATCGTCTCTACCATCAATAGCGTCAACTTCTTCTACCCCCGAAGTTCCTTCGACTCTTCTCGCATCTGCTTCATTTTCCACACAGAAGCGGAAGAAAAGAAGCGCTCCATCAGAGAAGCAGATTAAAAAAAAACAAAAAAAATTGACTTTAACGATGATTTGGAAAAATTATTGGCTTTAGAACAAATTGTTCAACAAACCCTCGGTGAGGAATTTGTAATGTGAAAATAAATAAATATTAAGAGAAAATACCAAAGTTTACTTTTTACGTACTTATAATTAGGAATTATATTTAATTTTGGTTGGGAATTAATAAGATATTATTTTTTTAATCCTTGTAAATTCTAAAGAGCGCATCAGATATAATTTTCCAAAGATTCTTTATAACATTGAAAACATTCTAGCGAGGTAGAGGCGACCCCCGTTATAATAACAAAGTAGTGATGTACTTTCATTGAAAGAATTATCCCACGTCCCAAGCGCTAAGACCGAAAAAAACCCTGCTCTTCCCCAACTGGCGAAGGACCCTACTATTATAACCTAAACAACGCGAAGCGAATGTTTAGGGGTGCAAAGTGTATAAAAGCTCGAATCGGAGCTGATGACATTGTCAGTTGCGAGTAGCGGCTAGTGAGTCAAAATGTTTTCGTGCACCATATGTGTTAGAGAATTTGCAACAAAGTTTACTTTGAATTGACATAAACGAGAACAACACGGTAATAGGAAATACGTTTGTTTGCTTTGTGGTAACAGTTTCGCGCGCAAATACGGATTGCAACGTCATTCGCGAATTCACGCGAGTGGTTCAGACTCATCGACACCCGATTCATCGCGTAAAGAAGCCATCCTCCCATTTCAGCAGCCAGTTTCACCGACACCCGCACAGCCATGGCAAAATAATCCTCTACCACTTCAAAAACCGATGGAAATAGACGACGCCGAGGATAGCTTTCTCGAAAACGTCGAAGAACTTTCCGTTATCGAGGACGCCATCATTAGCTCGCGTTATACCCCGAAAACCACTCAAACGGACCCAGAGGTATTAATCACTTCTATATGTTCAGCCTTATTTAAATACTTGAAAAATCGCTTATCTAAGAAACGGGGTATTAAATGGAGCGTATTTATTCGCGCGAAGTACGTGCGTAAACTCAACGACGGCGAGGAAGTTGAAGCGTTACCGTATTTCCGTAGCAAGACTCAAACTTCCCTCATGCCGGACGTAATACCAGTTCAAATAGACTCTTGCATAAAGCAAGTTGCGGAAGCAATGGGGGAATTCCAAGACATGGGTAGTGGATGGACCATTGATCGGATTTTGTTTTTCCAAGTGGATATTATAACGTATCTTCCACTCGTAGGTGGTACCTATATAGAGCTACCCTCGGAGCTTTGTAAAGGTAAAGGTCTCCTAAATATTAAAACTAAAGACCAGAAGTGTTTCTTATGGTGCATTCTAGCAAAACTACATCCTACAAATTCACATCGACGCCGAAAGGAACAATACCAAAAATTTGAAAGTGAAATAGACTATAGTGACATTTCATTCCCTTTTCAATTAAACGTTTTAAAACTTACAAAATTTGAATCAACGTTTTTGGTTATGATAACGAAGTTTTCCCGCTTCACGTCAGTGAAAACAAAGTGCCGGAAGATCGACAAATAGACCTTCTATATCTCGTGTCAGGAAAAAACCAGCACTTTTGTCTTATTAGCGACCTTAGTCGCTTGTTGAGTCACTTCACAAATCATAACGGAAAAATTTACGTATGTCGTTATTGCTTACACCGCTACTCTGGTGTAAGCGCCGAAAGTAATCATAGAGAGCACGTAAAAAACTGTAATGTCCACGGTCCACAGCTTGTGAAAATGCCCCACAAAGAACCCATTTTAAAATCAATAAAATCGACTGGCTACAAAAGGTAAAAAAGAAATCTTATTACAAATTTTCACTTTTTAATATTCTTCTTAAATTTAGGTACCTTACGTCATATACGCGGATTTTGAATCTATCATTGATAAAATCCATACATGTTTACCCGATTCTTCACTGTCATCAACAACCAAACTTTCCGAACATGTAGCGTGTGGTTTCAGCTATGTTGTTGTAGGACCCGATGGTATTTATATTTTGTACTGTTTTTAAAAAATATCTTCGCTACAAAGAATATTCAATTTATAGGAAAACCGCATCCGCCTGTGACTTATAGAGGAACTGACGCTACTGATGTTTTTCTTGAAAGTTTGTTGATGGAACGGGAGTACATCACCGAATTATTAAAGAAAAACGTTCCGATGGTTTTGACACCAGTCGAAGAAGAATCGGTTCGCAACGCCATTCATTGTTACGTGTGTGGAGATCTTCTCACGCAGAGCGATCCGGGAGTTAGAGACCATTGTCATTATTCCGGTATATTACACTTTTATCGGTGGTTTTTATTATCAGAAAGCTAACGTCTAATTACAATTTTTAGGGCGTTTTCGCGGAGTGGCCCACAATTCGTGTAATTTAAAGCTAAGAGTTGGAAAGTTTACACCCGTCGTCATGCACAATTTATCACGGTACGTAATTTATTTTCCTTTCTACTATCGACGAAATTATAACTAAATTATATTTATTTTCAAATTGTAGATACGACGCCAATCTTATTATGCAGAGGATTGGGTTGATGAAGGAACATAAAATTTCCTGCATTCCATCAACCACCGAAACTTATATAAGTGTCACTATAGGTCGTCTCCGTTTCATCGATTCACTTCGTTTCATGCCAGCTTCCCTCGAAACTCTAATTAATAACTTAGCTATGGGGGGGGGGTCGGATAAATTTCCTATTTTAAACTCTTTCTATCCTTCGCATCAAGTCCCGTATTTACTTAAAAAATTAACCTATCCTTACGACTACATGAGCAGCGTGGCAAAGTTTGAGGAGACACTTCCTCCCAGAGAAGCATTTTTCAACTCTCTCACTGACGAACACATATCAGATGAAAGTTACGAATCAGTCCGACAAGTGTGGAATACTTTCAACGTAAAAAATCTAGGTATTTCGCCAGAAATCTTTAATGGAAAGAAATAATGTTACTAACGAAAATTTTCTTGACAGGTGAACTACACGATTTGTACGTTCAAGCGGATACCCTCCAGCTCGCTGACGTCTTCGAAAGTTTCCGCGCCATGTGTGTAGCATACTATGGCCTGGATTGCGCGCACGCGTACACCGGACCAGGATTCGCCTGGGAATCTGCGCTTCACATGACCAAAGTGAAGTTGGAGTTACTCCTCGATATTGACATGCACTTATTTATTGAGCGCGGTATTCGAGGAGGGGTTTCGATGATTAGCCACAGATTCGCCAAGGCGAATAATAAATACATACCCGAAACTTACGACCCCGAGCAGCCGAGTAATTTTATAATGTACTTCGACATGAACAATTTGTACGGGTCGTCGATGGTCGGCTACCTACCCACTAGTAAGTTCGCTTGGGTACCTGTAAAAGACCTCCTCGATTACACTAATTTACACGTGCTTACTTTATCGGACGAGTCATCCTATGGTTTCATTTTGGAGGTTGATTTAGAGTATCCTGCTGAATTGCATCAAGAACACAATTGCTACCCCCTTGCGCCCGAATCTCGCGCAATAACCACCGATTTATTTTCTTCATATTATAAACTGATGCTTAAACAATTGAACCTTTCCACAAAAGACACTCTTTCTAAGCTTGTACCTAATCTATTCAACAAGCAACGTTACGTAGTTCACTATCGTAATTTAAAATACTACGTTTCGAAGGGGATGAAACTTACTAAAGTTCACAGGATACTCTCGTTTGACCAAAGTCCTTGGCTTCGTCCCTTCATCGAGTTCAATACGGAGAAAAGAAAACTTGCCAAAAACAACTTTGAACGGGAATTTTTCAAATTGCTCAATAATAGCACTTTTGGTATATTAAATATAAATTTAAATAATAATCAATACTAATCTCATTTTCTCTAATACTAGGTAAGACCATGGAAAATCTCCGTAACCGTATAGACTTTCATCTCGTGCAAACACCTGAGCGGGCCATCCGGCATTTGAAAAGTTCACTATTTTCCACAACGAACTCGTAGGCATTCAAATGAAGAGGAAGTCGCTTACTTTGAATAGACCTATTTATACCGGCTTCTCCATTTAGGATCTATCCAAACTTTCCATGTATGAGTTTCATTACGAGTACATGCGGAAGAATTTCGGGGGTAAAGCGCGACTCCTTTTCACAGATACTGACAGCCTCACGTATGACATACAATCCGAGGATGTCTACGCGGACTTACAGAAGTCCTCCCACCTCTTCGATTTCTCAGGATATCGCGGTAATCATCCTCTTCACAATGAATCAAATAAAAAAGTGATTGGGAAGATGAAAGACGAGATGGAAGGAGTTCCGATTCGCGAGTTTTGCGGTTTACGCCCGAAAATGTATAGTATCCTTTCGGAGAAGCGGGAGAAAAAAACTAATAGAACATTATGTATATGACTAAAAGAGCATTATGTATATAACTAAAAGAACATTATGTATATGACTAAAAGAATATTTAGAGTATTTTAATTTATTTTCACAAATATTATTCTAAAAATGTTAAATATTTTCAACTGGAAATGATTTGTGAATTTACTTTAACAAAAAAGTTTATGAACTAGTGTTTTTGCAATTTGTTTTGAATGTTGGTAAATTAAAAAAAAACATTTAAAAGTTATTCAATATTTATTGAATAGTTTGAATACACAAATTCTTTAATCATCTTATCATTATCATTTTTTTGTTTAGAAAATATTGTCACAATATCAAACATTTTTACACCCCGACATCGATTAATAGCAAAATACACGCAAAAGCCTCCACAAGTCCTACTAAGATTTCCTTGTAGTTGTAACGAATTAAAAGTAACAGTTTTACTATTTCTTTCGACAAAGTCATTAAAGCGAAACATATCGGGGGCGTTCCCGAAAGAATGGAAGAATTCTGTAGCGCTGTTATTTTTCGAGAAATAGAGTACAACCCAATGTTCTCCGGACGTTTCTGAAGTAGCCGTGTTCACAATATAAAGAGAGGGGAAAGTCTTCACGTATTTGGGTAATTGATCCGCAGCCATAACTCCCCGAAATAGGTTTTTGGTGGACTTATCGTTTTCCATAATTCTAGTTAGTTGTAACGTATCCATTCTAGTTCAAAAGCACGGTTCTGTTTTTATCAATTTCAATCAAACTCTGGAATTCCGCGTACACAATTACAGCAATTGTTTCGGCTAAAGCTGATGCGAATTTTATTTCGAGCCTCAAATTTCCGTTTTTAACTAAATGGAAATGGGCGGCGTTGCTCATCAAATCAGCCGTCAAATCGTAGACGAAAAGGCAGTTCCCACCAACGTAATCTTCGCGACTTATTTGGTTTCCCTCGTCAATGTTCCACTGACCCGTTTGTAGAAATAAATTGGCGTAAGCCTGGATGTAGCTATTCTCCGCGAAATTAGGAGTGAGAGGGCGATGGGGTACGCTGTTTCCGTCCACAAACAATCCAATGTGGTTTAAATTAAAGTGCTGGAAATTATATGGTGATAATTTTAAGTCACCTAGAAAAGCCGTTTGACTAACCATCCCAATCACGACTTTATTGGGAATCTGGCCGGTAAATAAATGATCCTGCACTACACTCATGTTCCCCTGGGGGATCGAAAATGAAGTGCATTCGGTGCGAGTGATGGGGTATTTAGCTCTAGCCACTTGTAATACTTTCGCGTGAGATAATGGTATTTCTGGAATTAAATTAACTTTTCTCAGATAAAGCGAAGCTGATTTGATTTCCAATTGACATTTCACATCGGAGTGTAAACAAAAATCGGTGTTCGGTTTACCAAAAACAAATTTTAAATCCACCAATAATGTGGTTTAGTGAATATCGAGTCTATAGTTTCACCGTCTTTCCCTTTAACGCTAATAATTCTTAGGAGAGGTACGTTCCTGTCCCCGACGATCGTACTTTCAACGATATCGGAATAAACAAACAACGAATGTAATCCCACGTCCATATCTACGGTATATGGAGCTATCGTCGATTCCCTAATTTCAAGTTCTTGTACTTGCTGAATCGAAAACCCCAACATAACCGCTATATCAGGAGGGATTTTACAATAAAAACTCTTAGCAATGTGCACCGAAACTCGTTTCAGATGTTTTATGTATTTAAACTCAACATTTTTACCCTCAAATTTTAACATTTCAAGGAAATCTTCGATTGTAGAGAAATTTGCTTTGGGTATAATAGCTAGTTTTTCTTCCGTAAAACCTTCCGACATGATATCATCCGTCCAAACTCGGACTACCCGCTCTTCTGTGATATTGTTCCACGTTCTAGGATAACTTATTTCCGCTAACCCTACTTCGTAAGGTCCATTCAGCTGAACATTTTCCGGAAGGTAAGCTCTGAATTTGCTCAGAGTATTATCGGGAAAGTAATTCAGCGAAGAATCGGATGGTAGAGTGATGTAGAAACTCATTCTAAGTCTACTTCTTGAACCCAACTGTCAAATTGCGGTCCGTACCCCTTCCAGCGTACGAGTAACTCGACTGAATTATCAGATTTGCTTCGCCGCCTGAGCACTTTTTCAATTTTAAAAGCACAAGTCTCGAGATCTTTTCCGACTTTTTGTACTTCTTCCTTGTAAAACACTCCCAAAATGGGTTCCGAATCCAAAGCCTCCAGTTTATATACCGCCGGTTGCCTCGGTATCCGCTTAATCACTCGAAACAATTCTTCGGAAAAATTTGGGATATATCCTTTCTCAAAGATACCCTTGTTTTTGCTAATTTTTACAATATCACCAATTTCGAAATCATAGGTCACTGGCGGACTGAAATAAATACCTCCGTATAGAGTTTTCCAAATTATTTTCGAATTTTCTGACGTTACTTCGACGGGCTTACATTTAATTGAACGGTGATAGCTGTTATTGTACGCGGTAACTAAATCTTGGAGCGTATCGACGTATTTATTTGTATTTTTGCCAGTGAAATATCGATACATTCTTGATTTAAACGATCGAATAAAGCGTTCGACGATACTGGCCTTAACTTCAGAATTCGTCGCGAAAAATTCTATTCCCCGTGATTTTAACTCCAATTGAACGGCTTTACAAACAAACTCATTCCCGTGATCACTCTGTAGGCGTTTTGGTCGTCTTTCACCATCTAGTATGTTTTTCAGAGCATTCACTATGGTAGCCCCCTTCTTATCTTTCACCAGCTCAACGAAAGCGAATTTGCTAAATACGTCAATACAAGCGAGTATGTAACGATATCCCTTATTTTGTTTCGATAGTTTCTGCAGGTCAATTAAATCAGCTTGCCATTGTTCGTCAATACCGTAAACTATTGTCTTATTTCTTTCGTACCGCCGCTTTACATTTTTGTGTAACGTATACGTATCTTGGTTCTGTAAAAATTTTTTAACCTCATTCAATGATACGTTGAATCCCTTTTCTCGGGCTGAACGATACAATCCTCGAAGGCCAACGTAACCGCCAGAGTCTGCTACGTCGTAGTATATATTTCTAAGTTTATCCATAGTTGGTAAAATTTCCCGGTGTGGGTACCGTGTAGTACCATAATAGGAATTCAGATAATTCCATTATTACGAATATAAATATTATTATGACAGCGGTTAAAATTTTCGGATTTTTGGAATAAGAATCCACTAATCTGGACGTCACACCCACAGCTACAGTTTCAGTACAACCATCCATCCTGAGACAAAAAATTGAAATAAATACTCGTTAACTTACGTTAAAGGTTTTATTGATAAATACAGTCAAATCGTCACCCACTGTTGCGGTCTGGGTGGAGTCGCGAGATAAGATAATGATTTTAACAAATTTAACCTCGCGGGATTCTTGATCAATTTTTTTGGTAAAAATTATTAATTCCCGTAGGATCGACATTTGATTTGGTTTTTCTAACCGCGTCGTAAATTAAATCTATAACGTTCGATCCCGAAACGACCCGCCCCCCAATTTCCATTTCGCCTAATTCGTTACACGAAATATATCGCAATGTCCAATTGTACAAAGATATCGCGTCGGTGAGCAGACTTGGTGGTATAGATGTGGCAATTTCTTCGTACCAGGTTTTTTTTGATTGCTGTTGTTTTTCAACTGGTTTCTGATTAGAACTTAAGTGTCGCTGCAAAGTTTGATTATAAAATGATAATTTTTCGGATTGGGACATATTGGGGTTCTCGAGAATCGCTTTCATTTCTTTATCCAAAGTGGGTATTTCCGGTTCCAGAACAACTTCTTCTAGAGTAGCGTTTTTCATACGACGTAAGGCATCTTCGGAAACTAAAATCATTTTGCGGGCCATTTTTACTTATTAATAGCACGGTTTATCGCCGCGCCGGCGACTGAGCTCACGATTGAAAGAAGCGGAGCTAATAAAAGCGGGAGAAATCCCCCCTTCTGCACTAGAATCTGTTTTCTTTTAGCGAGAGGAATTTTACGACATAGATGGTGTATCACTTTACGATGTTTCTTCAACCGACTCTTTTGCTCATCTGTAAGTTGAACGTTCCCACGAAGTACATTTATACAGCATTCGACCAACGATAAAATAGCGTCTCTATTTGCTAGCTTGACGATAGCTTTTCTCTGTTTCACGTTACAAGTGCTCAAATATTTCAAAAAGTTTAAGTTTTTACAAACTCGTTTTGAAGTTCGTACGCTCATTTTGGAACAAAAATCGCGGCTTCTTCTCCCGGTATGATTCCCGTTCGCAGCCGATATTCATCTGAAGTGTTTGGTTTTAAATCGATGAATAAATAGCCGTACGGTTTCATCACGGCTTGACGGAAAGCGTCCACGACGAATTTGGTATTTGACGGAGAAATTTGTTTAGCAATATTTAGTACGCTGGAAACGTCTCTAGCGGAACGGAAGATGACGAGGTACTGCGAATTCAGATTGAGAGTTCTAACCTCTTTCCCGTGATAAAACAAATTTTGCATTAAAATCAGTACCGACGTGTTTCGATGATGCGAACCTCGGATGAATAAATTGGTCACGTCTTTGTTATTAGCTATTTCGCATAATAGGTCATCGAGAATGACAAAATTTCTAATCGTTGGATTCAAAGTTCCTGGGTCCAACAATCCTTCGTGAAACTCGACTGTTGGATTATGCTCCAATACTGAATTAAATAATTTCTGTTGGTACTCTGTATAACACCAAATTATTCGTTGGGGTGGGGGAGATATGCAAGAGTCTTTGTTTGATTAATTTCGCGATAAAGTGAGATTTTCCAGACTGCGTGGGTCCTGACACGAGCCCCGTGAAAGGATGTATCATGATAGGATTCATGTTTGTAAATGATATAAGAAATAATAAGCGTGGTTTTTAATACGATTCTTTTTATTGATATTTTTTTTAACAATCTACCGTCTTAAGTAACATATTCTTCAAATTACACATAATAAAAGACAAAATATTATCCCGAAAATCCTCGCTTAAAAATGTGTTAAGTTTTGAGATTATTTCCGAATAACTTATTTTTGCCATGGCGTCAAACAAGTACGCATCTAAACGGAAATTCCAATCTATCATTAAACAGTCATGCTCATCTTGCGAAAGATGATCAACTTCACAACCACTGCACTGCTTATTAATATAATCGGTAACTTTGTTTAGTACAGTTTCTTTAATATCGTTGAAGACGCGTTTGACTTCGTTATGGTAGATCATCACTTCACCGTATTTTTCCATCAACGTCTTCCAGGGATACCAAGTCAGAGTGAATCCACGCTTGGTCAGGTAGTGCTTGCCGTAATTGGTCCCAGTGCCAAGAACGATTTCCCTGACGTCCACTACTCTACGGTCTTGAAAAATGCACAGTTCTACCCGTCTCGTTTCCGATCCTTCGAAGAACCACGTTGAGGGTGGGATAGAATCGTCTTTCAAGAATGAAGTTATTTCCTCGTTCGCTCTCCACAATTGCTTGAATTGACTTTCAGTCAGCGCTATGCCAACGCCTCCTTCTAGGGTTCCGATGTAGATATTACAGTCCGGGGTTACCAACACTCCTTTCGTGGTAGAAACCGGAAAAACCTTACTGCTATTCCTGAAAATTGTATATTTGTTAAACAGAATCTCGGTAGTAAGATCATGTTTTATACATACATTTTATCAGTATTCCAAGACGTCATAGACTAGCAATTACAAATTGAGAATGAAGTTTTGTGGGAAAATAAAACTCCTTATATAGTACTCGTCGTTTTTTTTTAACTTAGTTCCTATATTGCGCGATACATCGTTTTATTCATTATCATTTACGTAAATTTAAGTCTATTTCGTTCGTAGCAAATATTCTCCCTTTTCTCCGAAAGATATTATAATCGTCGTAATATCGCTACCCTCACCGTAGATTCATGCCCCGTACCGACTAAACACGTGTATAAACAAACCGCTTCTTTCTGGCGCGGATGAAAAGCTTGACCTCGTTTTATAGCGGACCTCTATTCCGCTTCCTTATTACGCCCCGTCAATAAATCTCCGGCTGGCTCCGATGGTCCCTTCGCGTTTTCGACGGACGCTCTCGTATTCTCGATGCTGACCCGTACTTTGTTCATGAATTATACCCCATGCCATACCCTATTGGGTATTTCGTTAATCCCCGCGTAAACTCCCACCCCGTACCGAGGAAACGCGCGTATAAACAAGCCGCTCCTTTCTGGCGCGGTTGAAATCCGAGACCTCACTCTCTTCCGGGTCTCTCTCCCCTACCTCGTCACGAAACTCAGCTTACTCCTCGAACGGTATTACACCCCGTCAACAAGACTCTGACCGGCTTCGATTCTCACTTCACGTTTTCATCGGTCTCTCTCGTATTCTCGATGCCGGCACCCCGCGCTAACCCTATGGAAAATATTGGCACCCCGTTATATCCCTATGGGAATTTTGCACACCGTGGCTCTAAACTCTCACTTTTACACTACTTTCAGGGGTGCTTTAATAACCGCGAATAAATTTATTGTTATTTTAGATGTCACCATTTTGGTTTATATTGCCCTATTTTACCACTTGATTGTGGTAAATGCTTTAATGGATAAATGACCTACGTGTTTCTGTGTTTTTTACCATAACGTAATTTTTAGGTAGCGTTTTTAAACAAGCAGCCACTATATATCCAATTGTCGATTATAGGTGTTATATGTTAAATTATCTTGTTTATTTATGTTTTCATATCTATCTAAATTATGAATGTTGATCAGCAATATTTAACGAATAAATTACATAAAAACCGTTCGGAAATAATTACATCTCAAACCGATTGGAGAGCGTACTGAGATATGTCATAAGCATGCGTTTTGAGTTTCCGAAGCGTCCCGCCAGGGGTTTTTTTTTTTGTAAATCCGAATAGGCGCACGTGTATATACTGATATTTTAAATTAATCACATAGGAGTCATTCCATGTGAAATCGACCAGGCGGAAAAATGCCTAATTTTTAATTTTAAATATATTTTTTCTACAAATACATTAGGTTAAGAAACTAAGTTTCTCAAATTTTGAGTCTCAAAAAAATTGTTTTTTTTCGAAATATAATTTCTTTTCAAAAATGGAAATTTTTGGCTTTTCAATACGAAATTTTGAATATATTCAAATATCTTTTGAACCAATTCACTGAAATTAATGAAACTTCAAATTTTAGGCATAAAAGAAATGCTGAACCTGAATCTGAAACCTAAATTTAAAAATAAGTGTTTTTTTTGAAATATTTGAATACTCGGGGGGTCATGGTTGGTCGCGATTTGCGACGCGTAGTACACCTTCAAAAAATCTGATTTTTTAATATTTTTCTTATAATGGGGTAAGAAGTCTTTTAAAAACATAATTGGAAGGTATTATTTTTTAAACGCGAGAAAAAAATAAAAACGTGTTTTTAAAAAAAAATCAATTTTATCGATATTTGAAAATTCGCGGGTAACGACCTCTCACGGTTGGCCGTGATTTACGACTTGAACACCACCTTCGAAAAAAAATATATTCTGTTTACCTAACCAGTTTATAAAAATAATTTATATTAATATATCAAATTCTTACAACCTGGTGGATTAACAACGTCATACCGCTGGTCAAGAAGAAAAGACTTATGTTGGATTCCAGATTGCAACATTCTTTGTCACGTAGAATGTCCAACAACTCCAAACGGAAAGAAAAAACTATTTAAATAAAGTGGAAAAGCTATTTTGAAAATACGATCCACATAACGTGGTTTAAACATAACTATAACTTTCATACTTAAGTAATTTATCTTTATTTCTTTTAAAAATTGTCTTAGTGGGCTTTCAATTATTATTAACTTCACATTTACCATAAATTGTTCTGGAGTAGTGCTCGGAATTGTATATTCATTATCTACAAATTATCCGATTTATTTAAAAAAAGTTGGTATTTATTTAAATAATTGTTTGTTTTATTTAAATAACAGGCTTATTCACTTTCGATTATTTAAACATTTTACAATTTTTATTCAACAATTGGTTTTTTAAATAAATATTATTTAAATATCGCCGAGCTTATTTTATTCATGGATAAAAATTAATCGAAATCCGAGCACTATTCTGGAGTTTGTTGGCTTACTTTAATATTTTAAAAGGTGTTCATGTTGCAACACGAGGTGAATTATTGAAACCTGTATATTCATAAACCAAAAATGTGCTTTTATAAACTGGTTAGGTAAACAGAATATATTTTTTTTCCGAAGGTGGTGTTCAAGTCGTAAATCACTGCCAACCGTGAGAGGTCGTAAATCACGGCCAGCCATATTCAAATATCGATAAAATTGATTTTTTTTAAAAACACGTTTTTATTTATTTCTCGCGTTAAAAAAATAATACCTTCCAATTATGTTTTTAAAAGACTTCTTACCCCATTATAAGAAAAATATAAAAAAAAAACAGATTTTTTGAAGGTGGAGTACGCGTCGCAAATCGCGACCAACCATGACCCCCCGAGTATTCAAATATTTAAAAAAAAACGATTATTTTTAAATTTAGGTTTCAGATTCAGGTTCAGCACTTCCTTTATACCTAAAATGTGAAGTTTCATTAATTTCAGTGAATTGGTTCAAAAGATATTTGAATATATTCAAAAATTCGTATTGAAAAGCCAAAAATTTCAATTTTTGAATAAAAATTATATTTCGAAAAAAAAATTTTTTTGAGACTCTAAATTTGAGAAATTTAGTTTCTTAACCTAATGTATTTGTAGAAAAAATATTATTAACATTAAAAATTAGGCATTTTTCCACCTGGTCGATTTCACATGGAATGACTCATTGACCATTTTTACCACTTTGGTAATATTTTCCTGCCCAATCCACATTTAAGTATGCTCTACAACGTTATCATTGAGAAAATTACTCTAGCAGCACCTAAAGGTCTAAAAATAAATAAAAAAATACATATTTGTGTTTTCAGCAATATACAATTTTAAGCGTTCCCAACTTTAAACGCATTACCTGAAAATTTCAAAATTATATCTCAAATGTTTTTTCGTAAAAAGCCTGGTCCGAGCAAATCGAGAAACCCTGTATCTTCACAAAGCACGAATTATGACGGAGCCCCACGTCCGACAAATTTTAGATTGTTCGTTAGGTTGGTAACCATTCTGAAGTTGTTCATCTTGGATAGATGGGTGATCTTAAAAGCTATCAAATGTTCACATTAATTCCTTCTAGAAAACAAATGTTATCCCGCTTTCCCCCCAAAAACGATATTATTTTCGGTAGCATCGTTCAAATATTTTAATAAATTTATGACCTCTAGAACTTTGTCCCATAGCTTGCAAACTTATGAGACAGTATAATGGACCTGTAGCTTTGGTCAGAAGCGTGCATTCTTGGATTACCTCCGCTCAGTTTTCCAAAACCGGAAATAACGTGCCCAGAAGTATTTATTTAAGCAATTTTTTAGAGTGCCGTAGGATTTCAAAGACAACTAAGACTATAACTATTAAATTTCTTAACATTATTTTACAAAGTCAACTTTTTCCTATATGACAAATATAATTACACCTTTACTAATTACTATTTTTGGCAAAAATATATAAGATATGTCTCATTTCATATAAATGTTATATAAAATTTGTTTATTCAGCCGAAGATCCAAGGTAAACTTTTTTATAAGGAAGCCAGAAATGAAATGGGGAAAACGAGCACTTTGGTAATTTACGTTGGGCACATGAAATAGCGTGCGTGTTATTTCCTGTAAGGTTACTAATTTTGAGTATTTCTGATGAAGAAATACAGTTGTATATACTTATTGGCGAAACGATCAAGTATTTATATATACCTTTCAAAAATAAATTGAAAATTTATTGTTGTAAAATATTATTATGATATAAATTCTAGTATTAGATTGAAACCTACAATTAAAAGAAAAACAAGGTAATTGTTCAAAATGGCCACCGCCATCTCAAATACAACCATGGGAAAGTTAAATAAATAGTTTTAGAAATCTTGCAAAAATTCCGGGCTTGTTTCGATTTGTCTTACACCCTATAATAAAGTGGTGTCTCAAGTAATCAACGTCTTATGCTTCTGTCGTCAGCACTTTTTTCTTCAAATAACCTCAGATAATCAAATCTTAGTGGTTTAAATCTGGAGATCAAGCCTGCCAAGCAAATTTACATATCGTCCCTTCCAATTCTATTTTCGCATTCAAATTGGCCTGGAGCTCCATTCTGTAAAACCACTATCAGTGTCAAATTTATAGTGGTTAGTCTTCCAATAACTCTAGTAAATTATTTTAAACAAAACGTAAGTAACGCTAAGTATTTAGTTTAAGTGGTAAAAAATAATGAAAAACTAAATGGTCGCCAACAATGCCACACTCAATTTCTCTTGGTGATGGTGAGACCTAACACTAGTGGGTTCTTTGTCCACTCGTGGTTGTAACGCAAAAATGTTTTTCATATTGAGATAAATTGGCCACATGGATGTCAAACAGAATTCTCGGGTTCTGGATGTCAATGAAACTGAGTCAGTGGCATAACCAAAGGGGGGTTTTTATTTATTATAAGTCGCATCAATGTATAAAACGATACTCTGTGCGAGCAATCCAATGAGTCTTCGAGTGGTTATAATAATCCTTAAATAACTGCTCGAAGTGCTTCCATCATGCACATTATTTAACGAAAAGGTTTTCCTTTCCATTACGAATATTTTAAAGTTTACCAAAAAAGAAATCTGCAAATTTTATAAAAATGGAAATTAAACAAAATATACGTATCTTTGACGGCGAAAAGAATAGCTGAAGTTTTTATCGAGTCAAGTATTTGCTCAGTTAAAGCAATTTAAATACAAAGCATTCCATAATCTCTCCTGCGAATTTTTCCCGTTAATTTCAAACAGATAATGAATTGGCTAGATGTTAAAACTTTTGGTTGAAAAATGGGATTTACAATGTTTCCGCCTACAATTTACGTCAATCCATCAAAATCTCAATGCTAAAATTTATTTTACTAGAATCAGTTTTGGATCTCCTTTTAAAAAACTGTGGCATCAAGAAATCTGAGTATATTTATAATTTCTGAAATCAGGGTCTCTAAAAAAACTTCAAATTTCCGTTCAGATACCACTGCGCTTAAACATAAATATAATAAAAATTAAACAAACTCAGATACAGAGCGCGAATTAATTAAAATAATTCTTCGTACCACGCCAAATATTCGCTGATCCCAGACAATAGGGTTGGTCTTTAAGCCTTGAAAACAAATGGATGGCAATTTTTAAACGGCTTATAAATATAAAAGGAAATACGATTTTTCTCCCGCAAAGTTGGATTTTAATTCTGAAGAGACGAGTATCCTCGAAATTTGTTCGCTGGTTTGAAGTTTCTTTTCTCAGAAGAAATTAATATTATGCCACACGAAATACTTTTGAACAATATTCAAGTAGATACCGTGGCTTTCAGTCGAACAACGTTTGCAGCCATCCTTCTCTATAGACGTTTTTGGACGCAATACACAAAGAACAAGCCCTCACGGAAATGAAACTTAAGACCTTTTGTAGTTTTTAGTTTTAGGAACTACCGGGGTTGGGAGAGCTAATTATTTTTACCATAGCGCCGACTGAAAAACGCTAGGTTTACTCACGGACTGTAAATTTTAGAGGACCGGTATTCCCGAGGTATTTTACGCCCCGTTCACCGATCAGGCTGACGGAAGTCGCTCAAGGTCATTAACTAAAGCGCTCGTCTTTCTGTCGGCCAGATTTCCAGATAACATGCGTGGGGGGGGGGGAGACTAGCTCTATGCCTGGTACAAATGACCTTGACGGACTCTCTCTCTCTATTTCGAAGTGATTGATGCACGGGGAAACCAAAATTCTACAGGGGAAGGCAACGCTTTACTCGTCCTCTAAAATTTACAGTCCGTGGTTTACTTTTGCCTGCTCGATTAGGGACTTAAAGTATAGTTAAATAATAATGATGTTGGTGAAAAAGAAACATTTTATTTCGCGTCAAGTCATGAGAGAATTTTAGAAAGAGACAGTGGTTACATTTTTGCGGAGTAGGTATTTATAGTTTTTACAAGATGGGGGAGAGGGACCAAGGGGTCGGGTGGCGCCACTGGTGGAAAGGATGTCCAAAGCTTTCCCTTCCAACCCGTGACGCTGCACTTTTTCCCACATTGACCCTCGTGTTGCAATTCACGGGGGCGCGTACAATGGGCAGGATACAAGAATAGGCAAATACATTAGTGGAAATTTTACTCCCAGACAATCTGGCGCTTAAATATTTTCTCGCGACAACTTGTTTTATTTTTAGTTCTTTTTAAAATTATTAAAGGTTTTCGAACTTTTTCACACGAGCCAACTTTTTAAATCAAAATGCTGAGTCAGGAAAAATGGATCAGTGATCCATTTTTTTCTCGCGCACATTTTTGGAGGATCAACTCATCGAACTTTTATTCACACGAACCAACTAGTTGACTCAACTCAAGTTGACTCATCTAGTTGGATCAAAAGGTTGGCTCGTGTGAAAAGGCCTTAACTCAGGGAGAATACATAGTTTATCAGTCATCAAAGATTATTTTTTATTTTAAATATACACATTACAAATGTTATTTCATTTTACAAATTTCCAATATCAATAGAACAAAAACCCAACTTTAGACCCAAAACGTTATTAAATCAACAAAATGAGAAATAGAAAACCCAAAATTTAAAATTATTAGAAGCTCACGAAACGTAAAATAAACGTGCAAGAAACTATTTTATAGAGAAAAACCAACCCATTGTATTATAGGTCTTAAACAATAAATTTATATGGAAAAACAAAAGTTAAAGCGGAAACCAAACTATAAGTTAAAGCAATAATAAAAAATGCGTGAGCTCATGACGACAACTCAACGAAATTATCCCTCACATTATCAACAAACAAGAAAAATAACCTATAGAAAAATATATAATAATAACCCAACTAAGTAACAAGTTAATTAAAATACTAAGGAATCAAGAAAAAGTCAATCTAAATACCCACAGTAATAAACATTGTATTAAAATAAATAAACAATAAAAAATGTATAATAATAACCCAATCAAACAACAAGGTAATTCAAATACTTAGAAATCCAGAAAATTTTAATTATTATACTTACGGTAATGAAAATTGTAATAGAAAAAACCAAAAACACCTTACCGTTAATAATTCCCGGCTTATAACGCACACAAAAACAAACCTTAACTGTATAGTGAAGGCTAAACAACAGCGCATACCTCAATTAAAAATGTATCACACATGTAAAGCTGATAAGAAAACGCGTAAATAAATTACGAAGTTACGAGTAAAGTAAGCAAAACCAAAAAAACCCGTTGTATACCACTTGAAATTGTATTCATAAATGACTATTAACGGTTTAAAAGTACCGATAGACCAAAAACTAACTAAGTGGACCCCCACGGGTTCTACCCTTTAACCCCTTACCTCTGCTGACTACCCTAAAACAAGATTAGACCTTCAAAATTTCATACGTAAAAAAATGTAGACTTTAAAAACTTTTAATATACTCTTCCGCTTGAGCTGAGCTTATAATTTTCAGTGTAGCGTAACCTGTATCGGTGGTTCTGTGGTAGAACGTCCGCCTGTCATACAGGAGGACTCGGGTTCGAATCTCGGTCGATACTAACGCAAACTGGTAATACGAAGTAAACCGGGAACATAAGATGGAAACCCGGCCATTTGGACGTTGAGACGTTTATCGTAACTCTCAGCACTCGGGCCGTCCCAAACGTAGAAAATTCTTCGCGTTAAATCGCAATTCGCTAAAGAGAATTATAATACACCCAATGAAAAAAAGAAACTGCGTACGCAGCGATTACACTTTGCCCCGAAAATGCGTACGCGTTCGCAGCCCAGACAGACCCACACACCGACAAACACGGTGATTGTAATACCCCTCCTAGGGGACCATAAAAAAATGAAAACTTTCACATCTTTACCACCCGAGCTCATAGCTGAACGGGCTCGTGATCTCCGCGAGCCCGCATGTTAATTGTCCATAGGAAGGGCTCGGCTCGGGCTCGCGTTACATTACGTCTATGGAAGTGTGACACAAGCCCGTTAAGCTATGCCCGAGCTATAAGCGATTTACGATTTTTTATTCGTAAATTTGCGGAGATGCGGTGCAACGTAGACAAACTTATTTAATAAACAATTCATACGAAAATGTGCGCTCCCTCAGCAACAAGCGGGGTTTTTGTTTAAATTTTTTTCTAGTAGATAGGTACGTGTATATCAACTTTCTAAGCTGTATACCAATTCCCAAAATTTGGGTGTTTTTGTAACCATGCTCTCTCACTACAAAGAATCGGTGAATTAGGGATAAACGCTTGAGCCACCTCTGATTGTTCCAGCCACGAGGTAAAATATCTATAGTAAAATGTCCTTTCGCGCTCATTTCGCATTCTCTTTATCCCTTTCTAATTATCACTTTATGTTGCCTTATAATTTTGTCAATTCACGAAATTCTCGCGTCTGTTTATTAAAAAAAATAAAAAAACTTCATTGTTTTCTCTATGTTGATATTAATAAAAAAAATATACAGTTAATAAAAAACTGAACAGATGAATATAACTATTCGTCACGGGGTTTTGGAATATTGAAAATAAATCGTCGAATAACAGTTGTTTAATTATAAAAAGATTAAAAAAGCTAGCATACACGACACGGAACAAGCAGTTGAATACACAAAATGAACGTATATAAGCGCCAAGGCACCTAAGCCAAAAGGTAGGAGCAGTTAAACGGCAAATCTAAACTTCACAAGTAAAAATGGTTCCTGAAAAGTTGCCGTTTCTAATCATTCTAATATCAATAATTAACTTTAACATTGAGACCACAAATGGCCAAGCGAAAGTCTTGCTCCGGTAAAGATGTTTTAAACATATTTTTAATAAGCTCCGTTTTGATCCTATGATTTAAAACACAGCGCGGCTCAATCAAATATTGAGGTCGAAGAACCTCACCGTTTAGAACTGTGCGAAAAGGCAATGATCAATTGCGATTTTTTCACAATTAGTAAGTTTCTTTAGCAAAAAAATTAATCATTTGGCACCGTAAATAATTTTTTAATTTTTCAAATCACTTGTTTAAAAAATTTCGTTAAAAGTTAAATGATTATATAAAATTTCTTAGTTAGATTCTGTGCAAGCAAATTTATTGAAAATCAAATTTAAAAAATCTTTAAATTAAAAATCAGAAAAAAATTAAACATTTGTTTCATTAAATTAATATATTTTAAATTATTTGTATTTATATTTTAAATAATTTATAACTTCAGCATGCTTTAAAGTAATATAAATGGTTTAATCAGAACCTTAAAATTGTTAGAATTCTGTACTCGAATAAATATAACGTGCGTTTAGCTTTTGAATTGACGAGTCGGGTTTTCACAAAGACTGATTTATTATATGAAACACACAAAAAAATGACGTACCAAAAGTAAAACTAAAAACTATTAACAGACTAGTGACATCTATATCACGAGCTCGGCATTTCTATACACTGATTGTTTATAAACAAAAAGGCGCTCAATTCAAATCTGACACTTCCCCTTGACGTGCTCGGGATCCGAGTCATAAAGTCCTATTCCAGCGCTATGTTTCTTCACATGTTGCGCTCCTAATGGTTTGGTGAACATGTCCGCCAAATTATCTCCCGTTGGTACGTAAGAGAAGGACACTTTCCCGTCATCAACCATTTCACGTAAGAAGAAGTATCTTAGGTCTATATGTTTGCTTCGATCCGATGAGCTTTGGTTCTTCGCCAAACAAATAGCGCCTTGGTTATCCACTTTAATCTGAATTGGTTCTCTGATTATCGCTTCTTCATTTAATTCCGACATTAACCCTTTCATCCAAATGGCTTCTTTACTCGCTTCGCACATGGCCAAATATTCGGCCTCTACTGTGGACAGTGCAGTCGTTTTCTGTTTACGGCTACGCCAGGAAATAGCTGTGCCTCCTAGGCAGAAGACATAGCCGGTAAATGACTTTCTGTCATTCTGGTCTCTCGCCCAGTCAGCGTCGGAAAATGCCGTCAGTTTTGTGCTGTCATTACGAAATGTTAACTTGTAATGCCTCGTCTTTTTTATGTAACGTAAGACGTGTTTGACGCTTGACCAATGTTCCGCGGCAGGCCTTTCATTGAATTGGCTCAGGTACGTAGCGGCATATGCCAAATCTGGTCTGGTTAACCCGGCTAGGTATAGAATGCTACCAACAGCTTGGCGGTAAGGAATGTGTTTACTTTCGTGTTCTCTCTTCGTCCAATCGTCATCAGAGATTTTCGTTAATTTGGTTCCGGGGTCCAAAGGGGTCGTTAGACCTCGCGCTTCCGCCATACCAAATGTTTCTAACACTTCCTCGACGTACTTAGTCTGATCAATGGAAAGCGAGCCGTCCGGTTCTCTCTGAATTCGTACTGACAGTATGTTGTTGGCGTCCCCTAGATCGCGGGCCTCGAAAACCCCTTGCAAATTCTTCACGAACCGATCTCCAGTTTCGTCGTCTTTAGTTATCATCGGTGTGTCGTCTACGTACACACCTAATACTATGCCTTCTTCAAGATTGTAATAGACGCAAGGATCTGCCTTCGATCGTGTTAACTTCGCTTGTTTGAGGTATTGGTCGAAACGGTTGTTCCATTCACGCCCTGCCTGTTTTAACCCGTAAAGGGCCTTTTTCAACTTGCAAACGTAGTTTTGGTTTCGTTCATCCACAAACAATTCCGGTTGTTCCATGAATATTTCCTCTTGAAGCGTTCCATTGAGGTATGCCGTTGTTATATCTAACTGCCTTAGTTTCCAATTCCATTTTACCGCTAGTGCTAGTAAAATTCTTAGCGATTTCATTTTCATTACAGGAGAATAGGTGTCTGTAAAATCGATTCCCGGTGTTTGTAGAAACCCCTTAGCCACCAGCCTTGCTT
Organism: Leiobunum rupestre; assembly: GCF_980474605.1. Taxonomy (NCBI): domain Eukaryota; kingdom Metazoa; phylum Arthropoda; class Arachnida; order Opiliones; family Sclerosomatidae; genus Leiobunum; species Leiobunum rupestre. The sequence continues at coordinate 27,884,740 of NC_143384.1, forward strand.
TATACCGTTCCAAGGTGCCGTCGTTAGTGTATTTCTTTTTGAATAACCATTTAGAACCAATTACGGTTCTATTTTCTGGTCGGGGGACAAGTTCCCATGTTTGATTGTTTTTCAGGTGACCCATCTCTATTTTCATAGCTTCTTGCCATTCTTCGGCGTCTTCTGCAGCCATTGCCTGTTGCGGAGTAAGAGGATCCAGCGTGTTCATCGAGGTTTGACAGGCCGTCAAACATTTCTTTTCTTGATTAGCAATCCTCTCCGATCTTCTAGGTGGAACATCGCCGATGTTATAATTCTTGCGTTTTCTCTTACTTTCGGTTTGGCTCACTGAACCCTTGGCTGAGGAACTCGTCGTCACCGGTTCTACCAGAACGTCGTTTATTGCAATCGATTGCTTCCCCTGGAACTCAGGTACTTCTTCCAGCTCATTTATATCGTTCTCGGCTTCGGGGGTTTGATCGTTATCGACGTTGTCCTTTTTGTCCTCGTCGCCGACTTTGTCTTCTCTGTCCTCATCATCGAACACGATGATTTCATCACTTATTTGATAGATGTCTTCATTAGTCAATACTTCCTTTCTTTTCATAGGGTAAATGTCTTCGTTGAATACAACGGCTCGACTCACAAACACTTTATCACTTTCAGGGTTCCAAAGTTTGTAGCCCTTTACTCCGGTTGGGTACCCAATGAAGATGGTCTCCTCTCCCTTTGGATCAAGTTTGCTTCGACGTTCTAGTTTGCTCTTAACTGTCCACACTCTACACCCAAAGGCTTTCAAGTGATCGAGTTTCACTGGTTCCCCACACCATAGTTCTTCGGGTATCTGGTTCGAGATTGACTTCGATGTACAGCGATTTCGCAGGTAACACGCGGTATTCATGGCATCGGCCCAGAACTGCTTCGGTATTCCCGAGTCTAATAGGAGACATCGTGTTACGTCCATAAGAGTCTGATTCATGCGCTCAGCGACTCCATTCTGCTGAGGAGTGCCCGGAATCGTCAGTTGCCGTACAATGCCGTTCTTTACTAGGTAGTCATCGAAATGGTTACTAATGTATTCCCCGTTGTCTGTTCGCAGGGTTTTGATCTTCAAACCTAGGGCGTTTTCCGATCGTTCCTTATATTCTTGAAATTTTTCGAAGACTTCACTTTTGTACTTCATAAAGAATATCGAGGTATGTCTTGTAAAATCGTCGATGAATGTGACTGCATAGTTCGCACCTCCCTTTGAAGGTGGTTTTATCTTGCCAACCACATCAGAGTGAATTAGCTCGAGGGGTCTTGTCGCTCTTGCTGTTTGTCCTATTGGGAAGGGTTTCCTACGTATTTTTCCTAGCATACATGACCGACAAGTCGTATCTTCTTCAAAATCTTCTTGGGTTCCTTCTTTAAGTATTTGACTTAACGCGCCATAATGTACGTGACCTAATCGTCTGTGCCAGATCGCTTTATCTGCTTTCTTCGCTATTTTGACGAATGGTGTTACGACGTTTTCTTCTATTTTGTATAGTCTACCCACTCTTTTCGCCGTTAATATAACTTCGTCGTTCTCCTTTACCACTGCCATTCCGTCTTTGAATTCAATAGAATACCCAAGCTCTTCGATTCGTCCAACAGACATCAAATTCCCGTCTAGGTCAGGAACATACAGAACTTCGTCTAGTCTGATAGTATATTTGTCTGTTTCACACTTTGGTTTGAATTCCAGGGTGCCTTTCCCTTCTACTAATATCGATTCGCTATTAGCTACCTCTACTGAGGATTTCAATTCACAGAAATTTTTCATCTTCGCCTTCTGGGATGACATATGATCTGTCGCACCGCTGTCTAGAAACCAAGTGTGATTGTTGGAATCGTCCATTCGACGGTTGCCTGAGCAAAGGGCTTTGTGGCTGCTTATATCGGTCACCTTCTTGGCTGTTTTCTTCTGTTTTCCTTCTTCGTTTTTCAGCTGTTTGAACTCTTCTACTTCAGAACAATCTCTGGCTATATGTCCAAACTTGCCGCAACAGAAACATTTAATATATTTGGTCATACCTTGATCATACTTTTTCTTTAATTGTTTCTTCTTGGGGGTTGTATCTTCGTCCTTTTTGCGAGACATAAACGCCTTTTGGTTGTTTACTTCTTCTTTATCAATGTCATTGTCTACGTCCCTTCGATCTTGTCGTTTCTCCTCGACAGCGAGACGCGACTTGACAATTTGCGTTGTGATATTGTTTATGTCGTGCTCCAAAGTCAGAATGAGGTTCTCATATGATTTTGGTAGTCCCATTAGCATTATTAAAGCCACTTCTTTATCTGTGAAGCCGTAGCCACATGAGGAGAGTTTTCTATGCAGGTCCATGATCCTAGATAAGTACGTTTGCATACGTTCTTCCTTTTTCTTATTGATGTTAAATAAGTCCCGTAGTAGTTGTAATACGTGCAAAAGTCCGTATTTCGTGTGCATATCTTCTAATGTATGCCACGCATCGCTAGCTCTTATATGGCTTCCGATATCATCCAAATAGTTATCTTCTACTACTAAGAATAGGAAGGACAGAGCTTTGTCATTTACTTTTATTTCGGCTGGCGCCATTGCAGGTCCAAATCCAGGATCAATGGCCTCCCAAACTCCCTTGTTCATCAGTGCAGCTTTGGTTCGTATCGCCCATGCATGATAGTTGCTCTTCTCTGACGATAATCTGGTGATTCTGAACTCGTCTGTCTGAGTCGTCATACTTCTAAGCCTCGTCTTCACACTCGTAATATTTATAATGTTTTCCTTCTTCGATGCGATCAAACTTCGTCTTGATTTGCGCGGTAAAAACGTAACGAGCCCATAACCTGTTAGAATTCTGTACTCGAATAAATATAACGTGCGTTTAGCTTTTGAATTGACGAGTCGGGTTTTCACAAAGACTGATTTATTATATGAAACACACAAAAAATGACGTACCAAAAGTAAAACTAAAAACTATTAACAGACTAGTGACATCTATATCACGAGCTCGGCATTTCTATACACTGATTGTTTATAAACAAAAAGGCGCTCAATTCAAATCTGACAAAAATGACCACTATCCGAGGTTGCAATAACATTTAAATATTACATTTATTTTGCCGAGATTTTTTAACATTCGCTTCACGCTGATTATGTAAGCAGTAAGAATGTGTTCCAGCAGGTAATTTTAAATTTTAAAGTGCTCTTATTAAGTTCAAATCGCTTACATTTGGAAAACAAATACCATGGTTTTCATGCATTTAGCGATCATTTTTTAGTTGTTTATTTATCTAGTGATATAAATATTATACATAAACGTCGGAAACAAGTAAAGGGGAAAAACGTTTATCAAATTGTATATTTGTTACCTGGAATAAACACTAAAGAAGTTATTTTGGAATTTCAGACTTTAAACGCGTTATTGCTATTTAACAATCGTTTGGTGATACTTTTAATAAAATAAATCATTTTGTGCTTTCCAACTATTAAAATTATGTTAATTCTAGTTTTTAAATAACAGATTCAAAACGCGTTTATTTCCGAGAAAATACTTTTCTATTTGTTTACAGATGTCAGAGAGAAGCCAACAGCTAAGCGATAAATTTTGCCAAATCGCCCAGCCATATTTAAAGATAGATCAGAATGACGTAACTAAACCTATTCTTTTACGATACTATCAAATGAAAATTTTTATAGAAACACTTATTATATTATCTAATTAAATCACTAATGCATCATAAACAAAATCGTATATTTCAGACGAAGAAACGTACTTCGGAACTGTCCAAAGTATAACAGATAATTATACCAATGTTTAAATTTTTCGTGAAGTTATAAGCCCTACAGCCACTTTCCCGATCAATTCCTTTTTGCTTTTAACCCATGGCCGCCATCTCGTCCAAAATTTCTATTGAAACTTTAAATGAGATTTATGTGATAACTAAAAAAAATAACAATTTTGTGGTTTTAGGTTTGCAAAATTGCAGATATGAAGGTAAATATATATGAACCTTTTGTGTTTTTTGACACTAGCCAAAAATGAGCTTTATTAATTAATTAGAATATAACGTGTTTAAATCTCACGATATATAAGACATATCTCTGTTTCGAATTCCGCAATGACAATTTTAAACAACCACATTTAGAATTTAAACGATTTCATGAAGTCAAAATTCTACGGTTTTTAACAAATTTTAAAAGCTAACTGTGTTTAGGACAAATATGTTTCACGATAAATATGTTAAGTTCCTTTACTGTTTATTGTCGGGTTGCGTTTAGGATAAATTTGATTTAGTTGAAACAAAATTGCGATCGCTTAGTGTTTAAGCTCTACGTATGTTTAGATATTTGTTTAAAACATGTTTACATGAAGTGCCCTTTAAATTTTAAACATTTCTAGGCGTTAAGTGTTAAGCTGTGTTTACCTTTACCAGTAATCATTATGCTTACAGAAAAATGGTAAATTATTTTTTTTATTTTACAAATGATAGAAAACAGACTGATAAAAAACAAGCATATTTACATTACTGTATCAAAAGAGTAGGATTCGAATTGCCTAATTTTTAGAATTTTTATAAAGTTGAATTTATAAAAAAAGACTAAAAATATATCAATTTTATTGATTTTCAGCTTGATAAACTTCCCGTTACTGATAATTTTATCAAATATCCTTTTAGAAAATAAAATTAAATCAAAATAATAGTGAAATTAGCATTCACAATAACAGAATTATGTTTCAGAATAAAAATGTTTAAGCTTTCATTGTTAGAGGTTTTATATTACATTTTACTCTTAAAAAACTTGCTTTTAACGTTAATTGGTTGTTTTAAAAATCAATTTGTTTAAAATTTGAAGTAATATTGAAATACTGTCATGGTGCAATTACATTTTACAAAATCTGAACAAAACATGTATTTCCGATCAGAAATATGTATTCTTGTTCTATTATTGTTTTGGTGGCTTAAGACAATACACTCAAGATTATGAAAAATTTAATTTTTTCTTCACTCTAAGTCTTGGGAACTAAAAGTTTTACCATAAAATTATATCAAAATCATGGTGCATTTAGCTTTATTTAAAAGAGTAAGATATTTCAGATCAGTGGTATTTTTACTTATCCGATTAATGGATTTTGTGCTCAAGAGTATACATACTCCCGAAGAAAACTTCTTATTCGTTATTTAACCAACAATATCAGTAGTATAGAAGTGGGGGTATGGCTTCAAACCCCCCCTATGTTAAGTCTACGGGACCCTACCTATTCACCCTGTTATAAAAAGGAACTGTGCCTACCCCTCCTTTTTTGTCGTTGAAGTGAAATATATCTTATAACGCCTACCCATCTTGTTTTGAGATTTGAGATAATTCCATACCGCTACTTAAGATATATCATATCGCTACTTAAGATGAGATAATTTCATATCACTACTTGAACTTAAATATGAAGCATGTATCATTTTCTGATGTTGTAATCATAAACTTCACCCCGTATGAGAACCGTGTAAATTTCCATATAAATAACGCGTTACACTTTAAAATGCGTATATGTAGATTAGAATTAATATTAGGGCCAATACTTATCGCAATTCTCGAAAAGGTTAAGAAAAAAGTTGTAAGGTCAAGTATTTGAAATTTAAACTATAAAAGGACGTAAGCCCAATAGCGAATTGGTATTTGGAGTTTCACCTTGAAGTTGTAACTACAGAATTAAGCTATGTAAGTATAAATTTTTGTATGCTTAAATTTAAAATTAAATTTTCTTATATTTTATAGGAATTGCATATTCCAAGTATCCAGCGACAAAGGATTTGTCGTGACCGCAGATGAATCGATCTACTGCGGCCTGCTCGACCTCTCTAAGGGCATTAAATTAACGGAAACGGAACTGGAGGAGCTATGGGACAAGAGGGAAACCATCTCCTCATATTTCGAAGGTGAAAACCGCCCAAACACAACGTGGTTCTTCTCGGAATCTGAGATTAGACGAGTGGAACTTCATAGATTTTTTGACCAGAAGCTTCTAGATATTCGAGTAGTATTCAATGGTGTTGGATCAAATTACGGGAAAGTATTCCCAACTAAAGTGGGGGTAACACTCGCTAGTTCATCTTGGATAAATTTTCTGAACCAGTATAAGCAGATTCGAAACTGTATAAAACACGTTAAGGAAACGAGGGGAGCTATATCTAACATTGTATTAAAACAATTACGTAAGACTCTAAGCAAAACATGTTTTGCTTGTGAAACGGATGACCTGTCTCAAAACAAACACGAGTGTATGACTATGAATGCAGATCAGCGCGTTGATTTACATTTTTATGATATAATTATGTCTATCGATTGTGAAAATTTGGTTGACATGTTTACCCTCCGATGTGGTTTATCAAAGGAATATTTAAATAGCATTGTGTCTCAAATTATGTGTAATGCTAAAAATTTGTTAAAAACACAATAAAAAGGTTGTTACTCTACTCTTTTCCACATTAATCATTATGGATTTAAGCTTACAACATCCTATGAACGGACTTATTGCCGGAGCCACACAATGCGGGAAAAGTTTTTTTGTGGCAAATCTTATTAAACATAATCTGACCTGTATAACTCCTTCTCCGGAAAGAATAATTTGGTGTTATACAGAATACCAGTCGAAACTATTTCAAACAGTATTAGAGCATACCCCTACAGTAGAGTTTCATGAAGGGTTACTCAATGTTGATATATTAAATCCTCAAATCAAAAATTTAGTTATTTTAGATGATTTATTATGTGAGATATCTAATAACAAAGACGTAACCAATTTATTTATTCGAGGATCTCATCACAGAAACAGTTCTGTGTTAATTCTAATGCAAAATCTGTATTATCCTGGAAAAGAAATAAGAACTTTAAATTTGAATGCGCACTATCTCTTTATCTTTAAATCACCTCGCGACAAGTCGTCGATTTTTCATTTGGCGAAACAAATATCTCCAACCAATAGCAAATACGTTGTTGACGCGTTTCAGCAAGCAACGTCACGACAATTTGGGTATTTAATGGTTGATTTGAAACCTCATACCCCAGATCAGTATTTACTTCGAACCGGACTTTTACCGGACGAGGAGGCTGCAGTCTTTATTCCAAAATGAGATGTGTAATAGAAGGAAATTTTTTCCGGGTAAATAAACAATGGATTGTGAAAGAGGAACCGGCGAGTCTGAAGTGTACACGTTCAAGCCACCTTGCCCATTTAGGGACCTTTCTTACGAGGATAAAAGACAATGCCGTTGGATATCGTATAACATTTGTGATTTGCGTTGGGATGACGGAGAACGTCCTTACGACACGAGACAAGACATCGGTAATCAAATATCGAGAAAAGCGGAAACGTTTTTCACCAAAGGCTTAGAAAAGGCTGCTGTACTATCAAAGCTTTTAGGAGTTGAAGTGGTAAACATCGAGGATTTTAGTTGCCCCAAATTATCTAATCTAGAAGACATTGATTTTAACTGTAAATTTCATTCTAATAGCGCACATTGCGTACTACGTAAAGCTAAAAAATTAGTTCAATGGATATCTCAAAACGAGTTAGGGGGAATATAGACTTTCTCCGCTTTCTCGCTTCATGTAATCCCAGTCAAAGAAAAACAGCTATTAAATACGCGAACAAAGAAGCTGTATTAGCTCTGGTTGAATGTTGTATAAATGTTTTACACGGAACCGTTAAACTACCAGATGAACATCGGAAACGGTTGAAGAAGCATAGTACGGTTATACGGAAAATATCACGAGAGCCTTCAGTTTCTAAACGACGAAAGATTCTAGTTCAAAAGGGCGGTTTTCTACCATTTTTACTCGCTCCATTGTTATCAATCGTCAGTTCCGTCGCTGGAAGTGCCATAAGCCGAGCTATAAGTAGATAATGGCTCGTAAAATGCTTCTTGTACCTGAAGATGTATTGAAGAGACTGAAGAGCGAAACAACGGCTGAACCTAAAGAAACAGTAATTGTTCAAGTCGATAAAGCAAGGAATTTAGATGGGGAAATGAAATCAATTCTAGATAATCCGAACCTAAATGAATCCGAGAAATTAGCGTTATACAACCAAACTCTCCAACGACGTTTAACTTTCATCCGTAAAGAACAGATAACACCTGAACTTGAAAACCCCCGCCGTTCCAAAACTTGGTTTTCGCAAATATCTTATTCAGTACCGGCTACATACGTTAACGATGCGATTGCGTTATACAGAGCGATAGAAGATTCAAAATATATTGAAGTGACCGATTCGGGGGAACTTTTTATTGGAGGGCAGACAATACGCGGATCTCATATAGTTGATCTCCTCTACGACGCTGTAAGAAAAACACCTAATATAGCGGGTGATCCCATTGGAGCTACTGAGTTCTACGATGCTATATATAAATCAAATATTCCAAAACGCTTAATTAAAAACCCGAAAAATTTGTCATTATTAAAATCACTTACTGTATTTCACACACATTCAAGCAGCCCTATCCCAACTTCGACATCATCTAGAACTCCCAGATCTTGGCTGGGCATTAAATAAAATTGATTAAATTTCATGACTTATTTTCATTTCGTAGTATAAGCTTATCATGGAAGGTTGCGTTGAAACCGTCTCTGTTGGAGTTTTAAGCTATTTAACTCAATCATACTTAAAATCACCAAAGTTTCTTACAGCGATATTAGTTATTATAGTTTTCATGATATTTCAGTTATTTAATTTTCTATTTTGGTTTTACGTACCATTACACCAAAATATCACTCGATATGGATGAACTCAAAAACATTTACACCGATCCATCAGACTCCGGATCTTTCGCCAGCGTTCGAGCACTTTATAATTCCGCTCGAGATAAGGGCTTAAAAGTTTCATTGAAAAAAGTAAAGGAATTTTTAACAAAGCAGAACACTTATACGTTACATAAACCCGCAAGAAGACGGTTCCCCCGAAATCGTACTATTGTTTATGGAATCGATGATCAATGGCAAGCCGACTTAGCCGATTTTCAAAAGCTATCGAGATATAATTCGGGGTCTCGCTACGTGCTATGTATAATCGATGTGTTTAGTAAACAAGCTATGGTAGTAACAGTTAAAGATAAAAAGGGTAAAACAATTGCAGAAGCATTACATAAGATCCTTGATTTAGGACGTCTACCTAAAAGAATACAAAGTGATCACGGTAATGAGTTTGTGTGTAAAGAAGTTCAATTGGAATTAAAAAGAAGAAAAATACAATTCTTCGCCACTCATTCAGAATTGAAAGCGTCGGTAGTGGAACGTTTTATAAGAACATTAAAATCTCGACTGTACCGTTATTTTACTCAATATAATACTTTAAAATACATAGATATTTTAGATCGCATAATAAACGCTTATAACCACAGTTACCATAGGTCAATTAAATGTAAGCCCGTGGAAGTTACTCCTGACAGAACCGCTGAAATATGGAAAACTCTATACAAATCTGTTAATTTTTCACCACCGTTTAGTTACGCTTTCGAAATCGGTGACATTTGCCGGATAAGCAAAAATTTAAATACGTTTGAGAAAAAATATAAACCAAATTTTACAACAGAACTGTTTAAAATAACTGAAAGATTACCACGTGACCCACCGGTATATAAACTGGTAGATTTAAATTCAATTCCCATTTCCGGTGTTTTCTACCGCGAGGAGGTTCAGATTGTTGGCAAAGACTTGAAAGATTGTTATTTCGAAATCGATAAAGTGTTGAAAAAGAGAAAGAAATCAGGCGGTGCAACTGAACTCTACGTAAAGTGGAGAGATTACGACACGTCGTTTAATTCTTGGATACAGGAAGTTGATTTAAAATGAGTTTCTACATTACACTACCTTCCGATTCGTCATCCATGTATTATGCCGATAATACGGTTAGTAAATTTCGAACGTATTTACCTGAACCGTTGAGATTCGAGGAGTCGTACGAAGTTGGGTTAGCGGAAATTAGCTATCCTCGAACATGGTACAACATACGAAAACGGAATAAAATGACTATTAGGGACCCTCTTAGCCCCGATAGAGAGGTTAAGATCCCTGCGGGTTATTATAAAACTCCTCAAGAATTACTAGAAGTTATGAATGCTAACGAACGTCAAGATAAACCTACCGGTTACTTCAAGACTCCAGAAGAATTAATACAAGCCATGGGCGATTTAGAACATGATAAAGCAACATTTGCATATATAAATTATTCCAGTCGTGTAAAGGTTAAAACAAAACCTAAAATTACCGTAGAATTAGATCCGGAACTCGCGATTATGTTAGGATTTAGTGATAGTAGAGATAAAGAATGCATCATTGATAAATCAATGTTAGCCCCTTACCCAGTCGACATGGATGCTGGTTTACATTCATTGTTCGTTTACTCTGATCTAGTTGCAAGAAGTATTGTAGGAGATTTATTAGTACCTTTACTGAGAATCATAAGTGTGGACGGGAAAAACGAATCGAGCGGAAAAACAGTTACGAAAATATTTTCACAACCTCATTATCTTTCAGTCGTGTCTAATAATATCAAGATGATTGAAATTAATATTATGGACGACTTAGGCGAGCCAATACAGTTCCAGCGAGGAAAAGCTCATGTCGTCTTACATTTTAGACCTCGAAAAATGTGGAACTCATTATAAACCGCGCTATCGCTCACGCTATCTTATCATTCTAGCTAGGGAGAGCAGAGAGTTAACATCATGAAGCCAGCGTATTCCCCTTCGAGAACCGATTACGAAAGTTACTATTTAAACCAAGTTGGCTTCGGTGGTATACCCGTCTATAGAGGGTTAGCAACTCAGAAAGGTTACGGATTGGGCAATATATTAGCTTCTGCATTTAGATTCGCGGTACCGTTACTAAAAAAAGGTGCCTCGTATCTAGGGAAAAAACTTTTAAGTACCGGAGCTAAGGTAGCTACAGATGTTGTCAGCGGAATTCCCATTAAAACGGCGTTTAAAACACATTCTTTAAGTGCCGGAAAAGAAACCATAGCTTCCGCTGCCGATGAAGTTAAGAGAATGACAGGTTCCGGTTATAAAAAGAAACGTACTCGGCCTAAAAGTGCCAGTTTAGTAGCAGCCAAGTCGAAGAAAAGACGGTTTCATAAACGTTCCGATATATTTTCATAATTATGTCTCTTCTACATCCACATTCTACTGAATGTATGAATTCAGAGTTAGATTTATTTCAAGTGCCCATGACCCAGTCGTCGATCATCGGCGGTGAATGGGTACAGTATAGTCCAATATCAAATATCGCTGATAACGCTTCAATTACATTTTGTATTAGCGGTAATTCTGAAACCTACATTGACCTCTCTCAAACTCTACTACACGTTCAAGTTAAAATTACTAAAGATAATGGGGACCTTCCTCAAGCAGCGGTCGCTGGTGCAGGACAAGTGGCTGGAACTCCAGCTGATAACATCGCGCCTGAGAACTTGTTCTTACACTCGCTTTTTAGTGATGTACACGTTTTTCTTAACGAAAGGTCAATAACACCCTCCAGTCAAAATTACTCTTTTAAGAGTTTTATACAGACGCTTTTAACGTTCGGAGATTCTGCTAAACAAAGTTATTTAACGAGTTCACTGTTCTATCGAGACACGCCTGGAAAAATAGACTCTTATTTTGATAATGATGGGTTCGCGAAGCGTGCGAGTTTCGCACAAAAGGGTGTGATTGATATGATGGGTATTGTACATACAGACATATGCCAACAGCCGCGTTTTCTTTTAAATATGGTGGATTTAAAATTTAAATTCGATAAAAATAGAACTGCATTTTGCGTTCACTCCGATTCCAAATGTAAAGTCGAGATTTCATCAGCTTCACTTTATCTGAGAAAAATAAAAGTGATACCGGAGTTGTCGCTTGCTCACGCCAAAGCTCTGCAATACGGAACCGCTAAATATCCAATAACTCGTTCCGAGTGTACTTCATTTTCTATACCGAAGGGACTTATGGCTAGTGTGCAAGATCATTTATTCACGGGGCAAGTACCGAAAAAAATCGTTATCGGTTTTGTGGATCAGAGGGCCTTCTTGGGAGACTTAAAAAAGTCGCCATATAACTTCCAACATTTTGATTTGTCATGCATTGGTTTATATGTGGATGGCGGTAGCGTACCGCACAAAGCATTGGCTTTAAATTTTGAGGAAAATCAATATATTCAAGCTTATTGCAATCTATTCATTCAAACTAATCAATGGAATGTTGATGAAGGGAACCAGATAAGTCGCGAAGACTACGCTAATGGAAATTCTTTATTTGCGTATAATCTTACATCCGATCTGAACAGCAGTGCAAACCACTTTCATCTCGTGAAAAACAGTAATCTGAGATTAGAATTAAAATTCGCGAAACCATTACCTGAGACGGTGTCGGTAATAATTTACGCCGAATTCCAAAATTTAATTGAAATAGATAAGAACCGTTCAGTAATTTTTGACTACAGTAATTGATGGACTCACTTCAAATATCTAAAATTCTCGAAGTAGATAAGAATACTAGAAGTTTATTCCGAGGTGTGTTTGCCTCAGATAAATTACCTAAATATGTTAAATCATATCCTTCTTTGTTTATTGTGAATACTGATACTAGTAATGGTCCGGGTCAACACTGGATTGCAATATACTTTTCAAAAAGTTACAGTACAGAGATTTGGGACTCTTTCGGGAATCCACCAGACTACTTTAAATTTAATGATTTTGTTGAACGAAATAGTAAGACTGTAACTTTCAGTTCAAAGCAATTACAGAGTAGTACTAGTAATACATGCGGCGGATTTTGTGTCTATTTCGCTATAAACAGGTGTAATGGAATTGAAATGTATGAAATTGTTTCGAGGTTTAAGAATGATAAGAATGTAAATGAAAAAATGATAAAAGATTTTATGTACAAAAAGTATTCAATAAAGTGAAATATAATTTTATTATTCTGTTTACAAATGCTTTTAAAACAATATTTATTCATTTCTAAAATTGCAGATTTCGGGGTACTAATGCTCGTTCCACCTAAAGAGAATAATGTTTAAATTAAGGCACACTGAACAAGGTCGTAGCTAAGCAGAGCACGGATCTCTGGAGGCCACTGGTGTGTTATGTTCTAGGAGCACCAAAACATAATTTTCTATAAACAATTTAAATTATGTTAGGGGCACCAAACTAGCACTCGCTCAGGATGCAATTTCTGTTGGTTACGACCTTGGTACTGGATACTTAGTTATTTAAATATCTCACCCATATGTATTCTTGTAAAGAATGCATTTTCCAGCGGATTTCTTCTAGGTTTACTTCGTAATCAAATATTACTAGAACGGATCTATCCCTGAGTTCCGAATGAACTATGACTGCATCGGGGTGATTTGTCAAAGCTATGCATATAAGTCCATGCACGTCAGGTAAAAGAAATTCAGTCCAATGCTCCTCGTTTTGTCGTTCAGACTCCGCAAATGTTAACGAATATCTGAGAGCATAGACTGGTACAGAAGCCGACGCCATTTTACAATAATTTGATTTTGCACCGTTTATTGTTCCGTAAAAGAAAGAATGAATTTTACTTTACCCTGCAAAACCCTTTTATTATAATTTCAGGAGCTCCTATCTATTCATACTTTGGCCTAAGATTTATTTGGGAATATATTTAGAGTAGTTTGAAGATCTAAATAAACTTTTCATACTTAGACAAAATTTGAAATATTTTTTTAATCTGGTAGAAAATACAGAAACTTGGGTTTTCAATTTAAGCCACTTGAACCGAAACCTTTATTTCCTCTAGCAGTTTCACCTAGTCCCTGTATAAAATAATACTTTAAAAAAGCATTATTACGTTATAAACAGACTTACAGTACACTCTACGGCTTCCGGATATAGAACCCGCTCACAAATCAACTGCGCCACTTTGTCACCCCTCGATATTTTGAACACATGTTGGCTGTGATTAATCAAAATTACTCCAACAGGACCAGTGTAATCCCTATCGATTACACCTGCCATAACATCGATGCCGCTGCGTATTGCCAGACTGGAACGCGGCGCTAATTTTTTAATTCATAGAATGAATTAAAGGTAAATAATTTTAGCAACCATAAATAATTACCTATACGTCCATATGTACCCTCAGGTACCTCAATACATATATCCGTTTCAACTAAAATTCTCTCTCCGGCGGGTAATTCATAACAATACGCGCTACGTAAATCTAGACCCGCCGACTCCACCGACGCCCGTGTTGGCGTAAAAGCGTTTGCCGAAAGTTTAACAAATTGAAGTTTGTTTCTAGAGTCCATTTCCCCGGTATTAGTAAATATTTTATACAAATTAACTTCTAAGTTTAAGGGAAATATGAATTTAGCTCACAAATAAAATCCTTTTATAGTACTTTGAAGGACTCTTCGTACGTTTTGAACTTTAGTAAAATTACAAACAATAATCTAAGATGCCCTTTAAAGTTAAATTCCTTATAGTACTTTGAAGGACTCTTCGTACGTTTTGAACTTTAGTAAAATTACAAACAATAATCTAAGATGCCCTTTAAAGTTAAATTCCTTTAGAAATTATCGGTAAAACCACTTATTTCAAGTATTTTCACAATCCGTTTGGCTTAATAGTTTTGATTAAAAAATACACGAAGATTTAGTATATAAATCGAGGACCAAAGTGAAGAAAATTAATGTTCCCCTCAAAGCCGTCTTAAAATGGGAGAAAATAAGAATGTTGAAAAAACGTCTTTACGTTTTACTTTTTTTCCGGAAAAATGTGAAATTTTTGATTTTAAATTTAGGGAAATGAAGGAATTCATAAGTTTTGTTTTTAATTGGAAAGACAACGTGATAGAAAACGAAGAACAAAATTCGTTAGATTTAGTTCTACCGTACCCCAAGAGCACGGAAAACGCTCGGAAGATGTTGGGGACAGCATCCAATTTCATAGAGGTAAATATTTAAATTTTCAATTAAAAATTGCAAATCCTATGATATTATTATCATTAAGGTGGTAAGGCTGGACCCGAATATGTCTAAAGACGAAACCGATCGTGCAATTCGCTTCGCTCGTCTTTTTGGATCACCTTCCGTTTCCGGAAATAGGGGGGACGTTGCTGAAGATGGTGCACAAAAACATTCCTCTACAAAACGCTTTACACCGTACCAAAAAAAATAAAAAATAAAATGTAATTTTTTATGCTTTATTAAATGCATTTTTGACTATGGTACTATAATGTACGAAATTATTTTTCTTTTTCTTTGATAATTAATATAATACACTTAGGGAGTGTACGTAATACAAATTTAATAGATAACTTTAAGGAATTATTTGATATCTTTATGTCCATGAGCCAGGGTGCGGATTCCACAAGGTAAGATATACCTTTTATCGTCATTAGGTGATAGACACAATTTTCGTATGTTGAGTGTGAATAGGTTATGTTTGAAACTGGCAATACGTTTCATGTCGACTAATGTGAGTTGTTGATCAAACAGACATCTTTCATAATCCTCATGGCGAATGACGTTTCTTATAACATTTTTAGCTATTCCCTTGCAGACTTTTTTATGATTTAGTATTGACTCCAGCGATTTCCCCAAAAACATCTCCTTTTCTATTTCGCTTTTAGCTTTCGATTCACCATACAGTTTCAAGGAATATAATTTTGGACGGAGTCCAACAAAGCTCTGAATTAGTTTTTCATTCGTTTCACTTTTAAATTTCCCCAATTCTTTTTTATTTTTGATGGAATAGAGGAAGTGGGTTGAGGGGAAATCAGAAAAATCGAAATATTCCTCATATTTTTCGAGGTCTCTGTACAAATCCTCGGTTTGTATGTTGTAGGTTAGACTATCTATAATAGAAAATTATATTAAAGCGCCTGAAATAAATTTGTACGTTTTTTATGTGGTACCTGTATCTGTGAAGAGTAGAGTGGCTTTACTGTCGTATTTTTGTTTTATAAAACCGTAATGGAACTGGTACATAAACAACTTGGATAAATCAAGGATGCTGAAACCAGTATAAATTGGTCGGTTGAGCTTCAGTTTTATTCTTTTTTTATGAACTCCGGCTAAATCCTCGTTAAATATTTTGAAATGATCAAACGTCGGTGAACTGGCCACCTTTAACATTCTATCAGCTTTGTGTATAAGCTCAAAGTTAATATGTTTACGTAAGTTTTCCATAGTTTTCCTTTGAAAAGAAAAATAGTTAGTTTTACTTTAATTAATTAAATTTTAGATCACTTACCCGAAAACGGAGTTAACCATCAACTTCCAGAAGTTCTTTTCAAAGGTATTTTTAGCCATTTTCCTTTGCTCGGTATTAAATCTAACATATTTTTCGAGCCATTTTCCTTGAGTGAATGACAAAACTCGATGTACTTTGGATATTTTCATCCCCAACTCTACATAATATTTTAAGTTACGATAGTGCACTACGTATTTCTCTTTATTGTTTAAATTAGGGAGAAGCTTTGGTAGACTAGACTTCTCCTTAATATTTAAATGTTTTAAAAGAGCTTTAGAGTACGGGGATAACATATCGCGCGTTATGACCTTAGATTCAGCGGCTAAGGGAAGGTCATTGTGTAATTCATGTAATTGTGTTGGATAAGTTAAATCAACCTGAAAGTGATAACAATAATAAAAATTGTAAATATCAAGTTCAATTGAATAGTTCATACCTCTAAAATGTATCCGGTTACAGAATCGTCTGGAATATTTTGAATATTATCTCCAACCAACTGTAAGTCTTCGTCGTGTACCCATTGAAAATCACCTAGAGGTAGTGCCTCACACATAGCAGTGCCATATAGATTATTACAATCTTACGTCGATAAAATAATAGAACAAATTATTAGCATAAAAATTAAACAAATCATTAATATAAAAATAAAATAAATTATGTTACCTAAATAACATATATAGCTACTATCAATAGTTTTATCAAAAGATTCGGGCATATATTTGTTATTAGCCTCTGAATATCTAGTGGATATCATAGACACACCACCTCTTATACCTATAAAATTATATATTTATAAAATTAGTTAATTGTATAGTTAAATTTAATAATTAAAATACCTTTCTCAATAAATAAGTGTTGATCTATATCATCTAAAAGATCAAGACGAACTTCAGTCATCTTCAACGCCGCTTGCCAAGCTAAACCTAATTAAAAGCGTATTAATTTTAATAATATTTATAGGAAGATAATAAAGCCACACCTGGTGCCGTGTACGCGTGAGCGGGATCCAATTTAAAATTGGTCATGGAAAGGGTTCGAAAGTTTTCAAACACGTCCGCTAACAGCAACGCATCGCATTTTACATAGAGTTTAGTGTATTCACCTAACACAAAAATTAAACATAATGCATTTGAAATATATTATTTAAAGGTAATTTCACCTAAAGTGGGAATATTGAAGATTTCCCAAACATTTTGAGCGTGTAAATAATCAGCTTCCAAAATATGCTCTCCTTTAAGGGAACTGTAGAACGCCTTTCGAGGCGGTAAGGTTTTATCCTGAAACTTAGTTTCGGTATCCAGATATTCATAAGGGAAAACTCCCTTCCTCAATAACAACTGAATTTTTTCGTTGTCAAAATATTTCCCAATGATAGGAAATTTACTTGGTCCTTCCTTCGCTAGATTCGAAACTAAATGTTCTAGCGAATCAGGGAGGAAACGAAAACTGTCTAGGAATCTGAAAGACCCTATAAACACAATTTTATTTTAGTCATGTTTTTAATAAAATATTACCCAAAGAGAGAGAAATATAAGTTTCGTCTGTAGAGGGGATGCAGCTAAGTTTTTGATTCTTATATCGTCCAATATCTTTACATATTAAGTGGAGATCATATCTACGTTGTTTTTAAATTTTATTATAATTTTTTTAGTGTTCAACTATTTAACTTACCGGCTTAGATTATGAATGAAAATGGGGATGAAATCTGGAACCTTTAATTTTAGATTACAGATAGCGTGGCTCGGTCCTCTGTATTTCCCCGTAAAATGGCAATGATCTCGCACTGGCGACGAATCCGATTGGTTAAGTGGCATTCGACAAATGTAGCAATCTCGAGCGGTGCGAAATTGTTGTTCTTCCTCAGAAGTCATAATTATCGGTACGTTGGTCTTTAGAAGGACAGTTAGTTCTTTCTCCAATTCCAGTAACGCTTCAATAAATTTCGAAGTCGCGTCCAAACCTAGGTAACAGTCGTTTCGAACAGGTGCACCTAATATATATCACCATTAAAATTCATATATACGGCTTGTAATCGGTAACTTCTTACCATCTGGTCCTACAAGAACCCAAGAATACCCGCAGCTGATGTGCTGGTTTAATTTTGTGGTGTTTGACATGTTAGGGTCTGGATTACAACCTTGAAATTTGGGGAGGATGGACTCGAAGTCGGCGTACAAAGTGTACCCCACCTACGCATTTGATTATAAAATAAATAATAACTCTTATTATTCGGATATTATAACTAACCTTAATTTCCCAAGCAATCTTCTCATAGGATAGAACCTTATCTTTCGGGAAAAATGTTTTCTGCGCACCATGAGGTGTACACTCTTCGATATGAGAGTTGCGTCGTAACTGAACCGGTGTAAGCATAGCCTTATAAGACATTAAAAGTAATAAAGTAGTCCACCTCGTACAGATATTAGTCTAGAACATTAATTACCTGCAATAATATGACGTACCTCGATGCTTATTTAAGTGTTGTAAAAGTTTGCTGAGGCTGCGTATTAAGCAGTAATGTTTGTACTCCCCCCGGGAAATTAGTAAAAGGTCAACTTCCCTATCTTTATTGCATTTGTTTGTACTGACAAAAAGTGGATATAGATCCCCCGCAAATCCAAACACGTTTATTGATAAATTATTATTTAACTCAAATTTTTTAAGAACTCGAGAGCTTAATTCAAAGGGAAAAACCACGCCACTCGTATCCAGTTCGTTCTCGTATGGACGATATTTAGAAACACGATTAGGATTGTCTTTCTTATTAATAGGGTACAGCTTTGCCAGTATTGACCACAAAAAACATTTTTCATCATCCGTATTTTTTACGTTGAGAATTGCATGACGTTTAGCTAATTTTGGGGGTATTTCTAGAAATGACGAGGTATGACCACCGCGTAAGGGCTGATACGATGTGATATTTAGTTCAGCATACAGCAGATGATCGATTACCCAACCTGATCCTATATTGAAAATAATATATTTAGTTTCAACGGTAAACAGACTAAAAAATTAAAATACCTGATCCCTCAAAGTTTTCAGCGGCGGTTTGAATTGCCTGCACGCAATCGTCCATCTGATCCTCTATGACGTCAGACATCAGAGTGGTATACATAGTGCTGCGAAAATATGGGCGTACTTCCGCTGATTGTTCATCGCCAGTTAATGGTCGCGAATACACGGCTCTAACTATTAAAAACCATTTAACACCGCGTCTATTTTGAAGCTGTTCCATCAAAAAATCTCGAAAAGCGCACCTATGATTGTTAATAAACATAGCAACATCAATATCGTATTCTTCCGCATTGAAGCGGACAGACGCTAACGTATTGTTTAAGGCCCGAGCAAAACTAGGGGACCCTGGAGGTGTCTCATCAAGAGTAGGTGAAGTCGGCTCTGGGGCTGGTGAACGTGTGGATGTGGATTGTATTGGATCTGGAGTGGACGGTCTCGAAGAACTATGTGTTGGATTGGGAGTTGAGGGACCCGGTTTGTCTAGATCATGCACACGCTTATGTCGTGTTATATGCTCTAGTCTAGTAAAGCTCCTATCACACACCTCACACTTAAATTTTTTGTCCCCATGTTGTTCTTGAATGTGGCGAGTTAGACTTCTTTTTATATTGAAATTTTTTTCACAAATAGGACATGAATGATTCGCTTTAGGCATACTAAAAATATGGATACGCTAAGAGTGAATAGACTAACCTTTAATGACTACGACATTTTCAGGAACCCCATTTTATATTAAACACAAGTGTTTTGAATGTCGCTCTTGGGGTGTATCTAATCACAAAACGAGAATTCTCAAGATTAGTGTCTTGAGAAACGATATGTATCTTACAACATCGGAAAACGATACGCGTTCCATATTAAACTTCGAACATCAATATGATCAAATCTAATAGATATGAATTTATCGCATCTTAAGTAGCGGTATGGAATTATCTCAAATCTCAAAACAAGATGGGTAGGCGTTATAAGATATGTTTCACTTCAACACCAAAAAGGAGGGGTAGGCACAGTTCCTTTTTATAACAGGGTGAATAGGTAGGGTCCCGTAGACTTAACATAGGGGGGGGTTTGAAGCCATACCCCCACTTCTATACTACTAATATCTTTGAAATTTTAGAGATAAGAAATTAAATTCATTGAAAAGCATGGTGCAATTGTAAGCTTACTTAATAACAAAATAACCTATCAGACCATAATTTTTTTCTTTTATACAATAAATAGTTTCGGTGCTGAAAAAAATATACTTCACAATAGAATACGAAAACTTTTAATCCGCCAAAAGGTTTTTTAGACCATGTCATTGAAATGTATAAAAAACTAAATTTATTCAAAATCATGAGGCATTTAGCTTTTTCAATATAAGAATGTTATACAAGGTGTCGTCATTTGATTGGCCCAGGCATTTTTCTCAAAAACTAATCCTTCTAGAAATGTGAAATTTTCGGAATTTACTCTCTCGGTGGAGATCGTTGTTATTTGTGAATTTCAGAAAAATCGTGAAAATTGTCACGGTTTTAGAATTTGTAGTTTTTGAACGCTAGGTGGAAGTCGAAAAGTTTCAATGAGTAAGTTGTAGAGCCTACTCAAAAACCATTAATGGAGTTGGTGCGGTCTAAATCGTACCTTTTTTCACTGAAATAATAGGTCATGAAAAATAACAAGTTGGTACTACCCAAATGTTTTTACGCCTCATGTTATTGTAATGATTGTCTGTGAAAAATGAACATGATTTGAGCCAAATCATTGTTTTACCTTTACAAATTAAGTGTTAGAACAATTTTATAAGGAATTACGGTAGGACCCCGCACATGTTATCTAGGGACAAAAAGTTGGTGTTTTTTATTAAACAAGAAAAGGTAGTTTTTAGGGTCTACAAAATGTCTAATTTATGCCAACTGAATTTCCGAAACCTTTTTTTTTGCACTTCTGATTCGTTTAAAATGTGGGTCCGTTTTAGTATTTAGAGTGCCGCCGCTTTGTTTGAAAAACATTATCTCTACGTAATCTACTAATATGGAAGACACAGTCATCGCCTACTTTAGCGCTTACCTTCGAGCGAGTATAAGAATGGCATGCTCCGATTTGGACTTGTCAAAATATTATGTCTGGAGTGTCCTTAATCACCATAAATTTATCCCATTCCGTGCCACGCTCTACCAAGCACTTCACGATGGTGATCAGCGCCTTAGGTTGGATTTCGGTAACTGGTTCAGTACCATGGCGGATGTCAACGAAGATTTCCCCCGTTTGATCCTGGCGTTCGACGACTGTTCCTTTGGAAGGGACGGCCCATTTAACCGCCAGAATAACCATATGTGTAATTCCTTATAAAATTGCACTTGTTCTAACACTTTACAAATTTAGTGTTAGAACAAGTGAAATTTTACTAGAATGGACCCACATTTTAAACGAATCATAAGTGCAAAAAAAAGGTTTCGGAAATTCAGTTGCCATAAATTAGACATTTTGTAGTCCCTAAAAACAAATTTTTCTTGTTTAATAAAAAACACCAACATTTGGTCCCTAGAGAACGTGTGCGGGGTCCTACTGTAATTTCTTATAAAATTGCACTTGTTCTAACACTTAAATTGTAAAGGTTAAACAATGATTTGGCTCAAAACATGTTCATTTTTCACATACAATCATTACAATAACACGAGGCGTAAAAACATTTGGGTAGTACCAACTTGTTATTATTCATGACCTATTATTTCAGTGACAAAATGTACGATTTTGACAATCCCAACTCCATTTTTGGTTATCGAGTATGCTCTACAATTTACTTCTTGAAACTTTTCGTCTACCACATAGCGTTCAAAAACTACAAATTCTAAAACCGTGAAAAATTTCACGATTTTTCTGAAATTCACAAATAACAACGATCTCCCGCGGGAGAGTACATACTGAAACTTTCACATTTCTAGCAACTATAGTTTTTGAGATCAATGCCTCGGCCGATCAAATGAAGACACCCTGTATTAGACCAGAAATTTTTATTCTTAACATATAATTTGTTTTTTGGTTGAGAGAAAGCACCTATCATTTGAAAAACTTTACGTTATTGATTATTTTATAAATTTTTGGAGTAGAGAAATTAAATTAATCTTTAATCATGGTGCAGTTAGCTTTCTTAATAACAAAATAATATTCCAGACAAGACATTTATTCTTCTTCCATTAATATTTTTGTTTAATAGAAGAACACATCTTTAGAAAAATAACAGATTATTGTTAGTTTAATTAAAAAATATTTTTAACATTTTAAAAAACAATCAAATTATTTAAAAATCCTGTGAAATAAGCTAAATTAATATCAGATATTTCAGACCATAAAAATTATTTTCTTTAAGAAAGCATGATTGATAATAAGGAAAATTGAGGTTTAAAAATTGTCACAATTTAATTCAAGGAATTTATATTTCAGAAAATGTTACACTCTCCGGGTCGTGTTTATGAGAAATAGTAACTTATTATTTTATAATATTATCAATTGTATAAAAATTAAGAATAATTTCAGAATACTTAAAACGTAAATACTGCAACTAGCTCGGCTTAATAGGAAAATAACAATGGCGTTGTTGGCTAGATGAGAGGCAACTTTATCGTCTAAACATCATTTGTTTTACTTAAACAGTTGGTTTAAAATCTAAACAGCAAGTTTAGTTTAACGTTTATTTTTGGAGGTGTTTAAAATTTATAAGCTATAGTTGTGCCATAACGCTTAAAATGCGTTTAATATGTTGGCGGTTAGGTTTTAAACTCGAAAGGGTTTAGTATTTAGATGATTTTTTCAACCGTCTAGAAAAAACATGTGTTAGGAACACATACATTAAACGATTTTTTCTTTAAAGATATTAAAATTAATTTTTATTACTTGAGTCGGATTTTCAAAGAGGATTATAGAATTATCCAAATACTTTCTTGATTATTTAATTTCATTTATGATATTAATTAAAACAAATTTTTCGATTTTTAGAAAGTAGACGAGCTAAACAAATATGTAAGTTGGGAAATAAATAAGATGAAGATCGAATTATAATATTTATTATAACGATTTTTAGGAGTATCCACGTGTGCATAATGAAACACAGTCGACGCACATTTGGTGCGAAAACATGGTGCAAATGAATATCTTCAGAGACCGGTGCGATGAAGAAACAGTAAAAATTCTTTGCACTCATCTATTTATCGCTAGGCTAGGCTAATAAATCAGCTAGGCTAATACCCAAGGCACCACCTTAGGCCTAAGTCATCAAGCGACTTTTGAAGCCTTTAATTTAGGTGGCCGGGTTACAATGCGTAGGAGGGTGGTGGCAAGCCCTGCATGCCACGAGATCGAGCCAACAGCTCCCTACACTAACTATTACCGTTAACCTCGACAAGTTTTTATGGAAGGGGAAACCGAAGAACTCGGGGGAAAACCCCTTAAACCAGTGGGGAGAGAACTTGCAAACTCAACGCAGAAGGAGTTGTTCCGAGTTTTCACCCAGTGCCACAAGCTGGGATCGAACCCGGCTCCTCTTGCTGCGAGGCGAAAGTGCTAACCACTCCGCTAAAGGTGTGAAATATCTGCTTTACTAGGAAGGTAGAAAAATATTATATTTCTCTAAGTGTTCAATTGATCTGTTTCAGATATATTGAAGGCATTCGCTAAAGCCAAACCGAAAGGAAAGCCATGCTTTAATGTATGAACATTACTCCATTTATTATAAACTATAATGTTTTTAGGGTGGTCCATATTTTTGAGTTGATTTTAAGCCATACCCTCTAATAAATTTTCAATGTATGAAAACATGTTTCAAAGATAATTTGGGTGAATTGTGCAAATTTAGAGGTAGCACAATGATCTTTAAAATTACTGATACCTTAACATTGTTATAAGCGATGAATTTTCAACTTAATTTATATTTAATGAGTTACTCATTGGTAATGTAATAACTACTGTAATAATATTACACAAAAGGAAATCTATGAAACCCATTATCATACTTTAAAGGCCTAGTTTCAGATAATTTCATCCCCCAGTGTCGAAAAAGGGGTCAAACATCTTTTTACTTTTCCCTTCGCTATCCCCGTATTGATAGCGGCGGTCACCTCGTAATTCGGACTTCGCGGTTCTCAAGGGCATTGTAACTGCTGAAAATTTTGACAGCGCTAACAATGCCGGACTTAATCCTTCCACATGGAGAGGTCGGGAGAGCGAGCTGACCTGTCGCTATCAATGGTGGGGTTTCGAGGTGGAAGTAAAAAGGATGGTTGAACCTTTTTTTGGCAAAGAGGGGTGAGTTTAAGTTTCAAACAAAAACCAATTTTGCTACAATAAGAGTACTTAGAATATTTCATTTTCGGATAAAGTTAATCTTTTTACAACTCAATAACATTAAAAAAAATTGCCTTTTTTTGTTATGCTGAGATATGGAGAAAATTTGAGGCTCATTACGCTACCATTTAATGTGGCGCACATCATCCCAAAATTCATACGTTGAAACAAAATTAGAGGGTAATTTGAACATAATAATAAGCTAAGGACCGCCATATTGAATTTATTTCCACTTAGAGAGAAAAAGTATTTATGGGCTCATTTTTTGCGTTACACCCAGTCAGTCTTATGCTAGAAGAGTAAGCCCAATTGCCCTAAAAATCAAGTCAGCCGGGTATCTTATTGGCTCTCTAAAACGTCTGTTTTCCGAAGCGATTGAAGCAAACACCGGTGTCTTCTTGCCATCCCCCTTTCACGCCGATAAGAAAAAGGACCATCAAAATTTTAAGATTATCATTATCTCTATATACAAATTAATACACTTTTGATTGGTGCTTTCAACGGCCAACTAATCAGATTATTCAGATTGTAATTATCGTGTGTCTGATTAAAATCGGTTTGTCAGAGTTTAATAATATATCAATCAGCAAATTGTAATTGATTAATCATCTACATGTACAGTAACCAATCTGGAGTGATTTTCTACAACGTTACGGAACATATTTAAACCTGCTGTTCTCCAATTTCAGAGTGTTTAAGTTCTCATTTCAAACCTTTTTATCCATATTACTTCATTAAACACTAAGAAATTAGACCTTATAAACTCTACTTTCACACCTTTGTAGGCTTTAATACATTTTATTTTTTTTTAATTTATTCAATACGTCTTAATATGTTAACCATTAACATGGCCAAATAGGTGTTTCAATGAAAAATTATCTCTCTGCTTTGCCCCCCTTATAAAACGCGATGGGAAAATACGGAGATAAGGTGTCTGAACTGCGCATGCGTCTTTGGCGTTTCAGGGGATGATGGGATATGAGTATCTCCAGCAGCAATATCGTCTGTAGACGCTAGGTCTCGGCTTAACGGGTCTTTCCTGTGTTTACTATTTCACTTTTTTAATGTCCAAAAGGTAAAAATATATTTTTATTTAATGACTTGCTTTATAATGCTAATAACTAACGTACTATTTAATTATATATAGCGCTTAAATTCTGTAAACACGGAGGACGTTATCAACACAACCCAACGCTGCCAAGGTTGAATTTGAGAAAAGAAGTTAAAAGAAATGAAACGGAAAATTAATTGAGTCCAAAGATAAAGCCATGCCAACAAATCGAAAGAAATTCCCCGGAAATTTTAAAAATATTAGCTAATATTCCCCAAAATAAAACAAATACATCAACCTGGAAAAGGAAGTTAGATCTACAGGAACTTGAAACTACAGAACAAACTCTTGCATCTACATATAGAAAATCATCATCATTTTTAGCAACCAAAAAATTTCTAAAAAGAGTCTCCTAGTTGAAGAATTTACCCAAAGGACCTTGGACCAAACAATTGATTCACCTTCCAAAAGAATAAAGAATTAATATCATTTTCGAGTACTTTCAGGTAAACAACGCTACGAAACATTAAGAAGATGGAAATAGAATGGTTAAACCAGGAAAGGTCAGAAGTGTTTTTCTGTGCACAGTTCGAAATTCACTTTTCGTGAAATGTGCCATTACATCATCCTACAGCTCAAAAGAATATACAGGGCGTCTCAATTTGCTCGATCAGGCCATTTTTCTCAAAATGTATTTATGCTAGGGTTCTGAAATTTTCGGGGTTTATTTGTTAGGTATGGAAGGCTTTGGTTACTAAATTTCAGAAAAATCGAACGATTTTGTGCCGTTTTGGAAAATTTATTTTTTCACCGGTAGGTGTCACGCAAAATGTTATAGGGCATAGTCGAAAGTTTAAAAATAATTTTGGTCCGGTTGAAAAAGACCTATTTTTCACTGAGTTTGGAGGTCGGGGGAAAAACAAGTTGTACTAGCAGGCAATAGGAGTAAAAACGCGAACAAGTAAAGAGACCAATAAGTAGGGGAGAAAACTAAGCTTTAATGAAGAAAAATATGCGGTACTTCGGCCGATAGGCCTTCAAGGCGAAAAACTTTAATACGACTAACCGACAATTTGAAAATGTTTAAAAATATTAAAGACCTGATCTCGAGTGTAAAGAGGCATACTAGACAACAATCGGCCAAGCTGAGATAATGTTTTAACTTTGAAATCGCTTTAAATACTACTCAGACAATTGATATTTCACGTTAAAAAACAACAAAAGAAAAATAAGCGTAATTTTTGGTCTACAAATCTTTGTTTGATGATCTTACTCGTAACCACGTCGAAATGGAAGACGCGGTCTTTGTCTACTTTGTCTAATTAGGTGTTGAACGTAATAATTTTCTTTAACAATAACTTTTTGCAGATCTGATTATTAACTACATAGCTGAAAGCATAAGTTCCCTAAAATAAATGTACATGTGTTGTGATTATGTACGATTGTTTACGTTAAAGGCTATTGCCTGCTAGTACAACTTGTTTTTTTCCCCGACCTCCAAACTCAGTGAAAAATAGGTCTTTTTCAACCGAACCAAAATTATTTTTACACTTTCGACTATTGAAACATTTTGCGTGACACCTACCGGTGAAAAAATAAATTTTCCAAAACGGCACAAAATCGTTCGATTTTTCTGAAATTTAGTAACCAAAGCCTTCCATACCTAACAAATAGCCCCTGAAAATTTCAGAACCCTAGCATAAATAAAGTTTGAAAAAAAATGTCCTGATCGAGCAAATTGGGACACCCTGTATAGTCCAACTCTATTTGGATATCGTAAAAGAAGTAGTTTTAGAGATCTATTGTCAATGCCCCTGCAGTTCTGCAGGCATTTGCAAACATGTAAGCGCAATTTTATTTTATCTCTGTAATTGTAAAGTTTATAAACTAATTTACATTTAAGATGAGGTAGCATGCACCGAGGGTGAAAGGCAATGGAGAAATCCCACCAATTATATCTCAAAGCTTCAAAGTAAAAATTTTGCTGAACTGAACTCTGTTTGACATAAACTTAAACAGGAATCAAATGTAAAACGCTCGCAAGGAGTCTCAAAATATATTATTTGCCATTGCTAAAGGATGATGAATATGACCCCGATAATGTCAAGTTGAAAGATAGAATTCAAATTTATGGTGATAATCTGGGGCCAAGAAGAAAAATGGCCAAAAAAATCTTTTCGAGAGTGATTTTGCTCCTGCCAAACCTCCGGCTTCTCAAGTGCGCAATGATGAAGTGCATATATCTATTTCAGAAGCAAGTAAAGAATTGGAATCTTTAAGGGGATAAATACCTTTTCCAAATATATGTTCAAGAGATCTGCTTTATCCCGAAAAATGTTTAATAACGCTTCAACAAGCAAATGATTTAGAACGGCTAACAGGTGACCAATCTGACAAAAAAATCAGAAAATTGGCAGCTTTGGGAACGTGAATGGGGAATAAGAATAACATTTTAAAATTTGGGCAAGTAATTTAAAGACTCTAAGTTGTCACCCAACCGTATATGGAGACTATCAGAAAAGGGGCAGATACAGACCAGAATGCTTACGTTTAAGAAGGAATATATAATGAAGTAAATGCTATCACAATGTATGAAAATTTT
Organism: Leiobunum rupestre; assembly: GCF_980474605.1. NCBI lineage: Eukaryota > Metazoa > Arthropoda > Arachnida > Opiliones > Sclerosomatidae > Leiobunum > Leiobunum rupestre. The sequence goes on from NC_143384.1 coordinate 27,912,971, forward strand.
AAAAATGGACTAGTCAAGACTTTCAAAATAGGGTTTTGCGCGAATCTCTCCTTTCCAATATTGGGTGCCTCACCTGGCCGTTTGTGTATTGATAGCAGAGTTAAAGAGCATGGTTTTATAGAATTAAAAAATATTCAAAGTTCAACAACTAGGGCTGTCAATAAAAACAAGCCATTGAAAAAAGCACGCTCTATGCTTGAAGATTGACAAAGATGGCACGATAACATTAAAGGAGAACCATAATTACTACCATCAAGTACAACGTCAGCTCGTTTACTGGTTTCCAATGGTGTGATTTATTTGTAGTCACTGGCGAAGACGTTTTCTGTCAAAGTATAAAATTCAACGAAATTTTCTTGAGTCAAAAGATGATTCCTTAACTCTGTGATTTTTATTTTAAACATTTTGTAAAAGAAGTGATAAAAGGCATAGGTGATTAAGAAGCATTAGAATAAGTTCCTTTTTATTTAAAAATAATTTTCAATACAATGAATAAAAATTCGTTACATAATAAAAGCTTTCTTAATAATGTTTATTTTAAAATTGTTAGGTATAATAGATTTAGGACCGGCTGTTTATAAAAATAAAATAATAAAAATAATCAGCTAGGCTACTACCCAAGGCACCACCATAGGCCTAAGTCATCAATCGATTTTAAAGAAATTAATATCACTTTCAAGTGAGGTATCAGGTTCTACTGATGTATCAGTTTCATTATATTTCTTGAACATTCTATCCCGTTCGTTAACTAGGTTTGATCAATAACAACATATCATCCAGAATTTATTAATTTGGTCTTTCGAAGTGTTAGGAAAAAATATTTGAGAATCTTTATTTTTATTTCTCCTATTACCCGTTTAATGTAGATGCGCAAAATTTCCATTTATCTTGTTTTCTCAACCTCTGCTTTGAAAAGATGTTTTTCCCTCATAAAATGGTGGTATATTTAACTTTACCCCCCCTGCGTTCTAATTCCTCTTCTATGATGAAACGACGGTCAACCATCAAACTATCACCTTTTTCTAGCATGTCCATTAAACAACTGTCTATCGTAATTTCTTTATTAGAAATTCTATCAGGTGCTGACTGACACGAAGCTTACAAATCCATTAGGCGTTATACCTAGTAGACATTTTGCGGTGTTGTGCTTTTTGTATTGTGAATATGTTTAACTCTGAGTTGTATAGTGGTTGGATTTGGCAATGAAGAGTTCTGAGCAGTCGATTGTCAAACGAGTTGAACGGTTTAGTTCTTTAAATGGGGCTCGCATTTATTCATTCACAACCTTTCGTGATGGCCAAATTTGTAAGCGAGTCAATCTTCGGTGCAAAAAGTCCACCCATGTTACTCATATGCTACTAACAGTTTGTAGACTGATTCCAAATCTATAACCTAAATCTTCTTCTAGTAAACCCACTCTTATGCAGCACAGCACCAAAAACATGTGGTTTTTGAAACCCAACGCAGGAACTCTACCCTGGCTAAACTCATTTCTTGTTTTTCTTACGCACGTAAGTTTTAACATTTTTGTAAAAGTGCAAATTTGGAAAATCGTCCTCAAGAAATTAAAAAAACCGTTAAACTCTTCTTCAATGTGAAAACCTGTGTAAACCTTCAAGTGTTGGTTATTTTTGGAAATGCAAAACTTATCTTGTGAAGTATTCACTTTATCTATCTTTGCTACCTTCTTCCGTAACAATCTTTCAAAATTTCATATGGTTATACGTGGCTCAACTATTTCTTATTGACGTTTAGCCAGTTTATCTTCTAACAAAGCTATTTTTGCTAGTTCGCTCCTCTGATTAAATGACCGTAATTGAAGATGTTTTCCTGAATAGTACAGTTGGTATAATAATAAGTGTGATAATTGGTAGAACAATTTGAACTCCCTTAAATCAAACCAATCTCCTTTAAACATTCCTTAAAGTCAACAGTAACATTTGCCCCAACATAAGGAATACAGATTTCACGTTCCATTGTGATTGAAATACGTTCCGGAAACACATAGTTTCCAAAGAATATAGTTAACTTTGTACTTTTTGTTTAATACCATCTTTCTGAAAATTATAAATTGGTGATTTTGACAACTTTTGAGATTTGAAACATATTTTCCTAACCCACTCATCTCTTATAATTTATTCCTTAGGAAACTGATGAAAACTTATATCGTTTGAAGACATTGTATTGCTCAAACAATTTGGAACACAACACGTTATACCTCTCGGTACCCCTGCCAAAAATCAAAAAGACTAAAAATCCAAAGACTTAATAGGAGTCTAGATTGTTATATCCCATTGCCTTACGTATAACACCTCCATGTCGAAAAAGCAGTAAATTGTTCTTATAGTTGTGGAACAATGGGTGTGAGGGGTTCGGCTGTAAAACGTAAAATATCATTTATGTATTTCCGTATTTGATATCGATATAATAAAAATTCTTGGGCGCCGATATTTTGGTACGCAAATTTGAATTCCTTAATCAATATCCCCTAGATTTAAAATCTGTACTCAAACTGTTAAAGACTCAACTGTTGTTAAATTTTGTAGGTGATAAGAATTTAAAGAAAATATTAAAAAAGGAAAAAACGTAGTATTGATATCCTAGTCTCGAAATTGATCAATTTAATTTTTTCTTCATTTAAGGGAATTAATGGGTATTCAATAGAACTAATTGTAAGAAAATTGGTTTTTTATACCTTTACCCAAGGAATGGAAAAGGTTTTTGTCTCAGGACTACTTACCTTTCAATACCGCAAAAGGTACCCTATTAATCATTAGAGGAAAATGCATCTAAGATAAATAACTAAACCGTTTTCCGAACCTAAATGCTTCGAAATATATATAAATGTCCAATTTTAGTCGTTTTACAAACCTATACATGTATTTATTAGTGTATAATTCAAAAGACCCGATTTTAGGATATAATTGGGTAAATGAGTACATTGATGGTTAAAAAAGCATATTTCAAGATAAATGAGAACATTAATAGGCAAATGAGAAGATTTCAAGGTTAATGAGTATATTTATGGGTTAATGAAATAATTTGTCGGAAAATTTAACTCATTCGGTTATTCCGTCAATTAATCGGTAACCTTATAAATAAATTGACTAACTTATGATCTTCCTGGCAAACATTTAAATTCATAGGATGTTTTATGATATGATGTTAATTCATCGGGATATGAATAACTTAGTCGATAAACGTGACCTCATTGGCAACATGAAAGTGCAATTTAACAATAACCACAATATTCACCAGGAATTTTTCCACAGGACTACCTAGAATCGAAGAAATTGGAATTGGAGTCGTGTCAGTATTTCAAGAATGCTGTAAGTTATGTAGAAGTATTTTCAAAAAAATTTAAATATTTGAAGAAACTTAGCAAGGCTTTTGAAATATTTTCCCCATTTATTGACACCATAATAGACGAATGATTCCAAGAAAACCGATGAATACGATTCCGACGAAACTGAGGTAAGGGTTAATACTTTTAAATTAAACCAATTTGTAAATAATAACATTGAATATCCACAATTGTCGAAATAATTTAATAGGTATGCGAAAACGGTATTTGGAAAAAAGTGAGTTCATCATTCTGAAATATACAATACAACAATACACATGGTAACGATTGTTTTTCCGTTATTCTTAGATGTGGACTATCGAAATAGACCTACATATGAATTTTCTAGTAAGAGTCTGAAATATCTCAGATAACGTACAAAAAGTAATAAATGAAATTATATCTTAGTCCTGTTATCTGGACGTATCTCACAAATACTATGATATTGCTGAAAAATTCACAATCCAAGCTGAAACCACGACCGAAAGTAACAAACATTAATTCGCAAATTAATTATTTGAAAAATATTTTATTAAATTTGTTCACGTTTGTTTTATTAAATTTTGAATTAGTTTCTTAAATAACTCGTTTAGTTAAGAAACATCATTAAACTCTAGTTTTTTTAGATACGATCATTTTTCTCAAAAGCCATTTCCATACATTATTAATCATACGTACCTTTTTGCAATTTTAAATGCTTTGAAACTTTATGAACAATTCTCCTTTATTTGGGATATTCACATGGACCAATTGTCCAGCCTACACTTATAACTGTAGCTAGAGCCCTTGCACCATTTACGCGTTAGGATGAAATATATCAGTGTCAACAAACGCTTTTTCCACAATAAGATTATAAAATCTGACTTCGCTGTCGATATCACAAGGAAGAGGGTTTACCCCTCTAAACCGGCAGCTAAATATGCTTTAAATCATCCCCGTAATATTAAAGAGTTACGTTCATTCATAGAAATGGCTAGTTAATATCGTCACTTTATAAAGGGTTTCGCATCAATTTCTTCGCCATTAGTGGCATTATTACACAAAGATGTTTAATAAGAATGGACAGATTCTCAGAATTCCGCTTTCGAAACTCTTGGAGAGACTTTGGTGACTGTGCCAATCCTGGGAACCCGAGATTTACTTATTGAATTTAATTCCCAAATCCTTATCGCAGCACAGGACAAGGATGAAACCATTGACCCTATAATGGATTATCTTAAGTCTCCATCGACCAACGCTTCTAGAGAGATTGCGCAATTCGCTAGTCGTTGTAATTTAATTGACGGCACTGTTAGCCGTTCCGTAAATAAATCATCAATGACCGATAATAATTTCAAAATATGGGTCCCTAAATCTTTATAAACGGCAATAATGGAATTCTGTCACGGCAATAAGTCTTCTGGCCATTTTGGCAATAACAAAACCTTAAAAAGAATAAAGAACGCTTTCATGGTTCCGTAGCAGTCTCCCGCCGGTCTCATAAAGTCAGCCACGCTTAGTGACCCATGGACCGTTATCGGTATCGATTTAAAGAGCCCTTACACGCCAGTAAGAGCGGTACTACTTAACTCTTGGTAGTCACTGATATATTAACGAAATGGGTGGAAATTTTTCCTTTGCGAAGAGCCACCACCAAAGCTATAAACCTGCTTGGTGATGAGGTTTTTACTAGATTCGGGCTGCCACTCACAGTAGATAGTAACAATGGCAAGCAATTTGTTTCAAAAATGATGAAAGAGACTTTCAATATACGGTGTGTCAAACACATCGTTCTATTCCCCACAATCTAACCAAACGGTGAGGATTAATAGGACCCTTTCCACCATGAAAGCCACTTCTGTGGAGGACAACCACAGAGATTGGGATGTTGGCATTAGTCAATACGCTATGGCGCTTCGTACCGCCTCCCTAGAAGCTACAGGTTTTACTCCGGCTTATCTAAATTTCGGCCGCGAGTTACGTCAGCATCGGGAATCTGGCCGAATTTCCTTCCTTCGGACGTTATTAGTCCAGACCGAATTGCAATTTTTGACGTTTTCAAAATGAACTCTTGTTAATAATTTGGTACCTTATCCGCTTTGTTAGCATGTGTTTTTTTATTTTACTTTTGGGGATCCTTGTCTGACGTCCGGTGCTTCAAACTCAGTGGGGGAGATTTTTAACGTATTTTACAGTATATTCTATTGGCCTGTTGTGTTTCCTTTCGGAATATTGGGTTTCTGTTTACAGAATCTTTCCACGCTTTCATCGGTATAGCCCCCGTGGTGCAATACGCGCTTGGCATCCGCTGGAGTGTGGGATTTTCGGGATTATTTCGAGTGTGGTGCAATACGCATGACAACAGGGCCGAATCTAGGATCTGTAGACCCCTAGGCTGACCTGTGGTGCGGGCCTTTCTGGGGGAATCCTGAAATCGTATTTTAATGAAATTTTTATGACTAAGTACCTGATATGAAATTTTTAACATTTTAATTTTGTGGTGTGGGCCCCTTTGTGGTGCGGGCCCCTAGGCTGCAGCCTAGATAGCCTGTGCGTAAAAACGGCCCTGCATGACAACTTGGGCTGGTAGAAAAAAAGCGTGAAGTCGGAGTGGACGATAAAAGTGAGTCCGGTCATCGTATCGGCATTGCCGGCCAATAACCGCAACCATCCGCGTATTGGCATCCTCGGGCAAGTCTGGTGCGCGACAGAAATGTGCGCGTCCTCGAGCCATTTATCGAGGGACTAAAGAAGTCATTGGTTTTTAGGACCTTAACAAAGTGTTTAATTATTATTTTATATTTTAATATCATTTAATTAAACCTCTCCAAATCAAATGTATGTACGATCCATTAAATTTTATTACATTTCAATTTGTAGACACTTAGATTCAATTTTTCCGAGAAGAAAGTTAACAGACATTTTTAATTTAAAAGTGTCTCAATGTTTGTGTTGACTCGTAGTAAAAAGCCTTATTGGTTCAGTGTTTTTACCTCATAACCTGAACTCTCTGAACTTCTTGCTTTTCTTACACAACCAACTTACAGAAGGAATGGACGACTGTCATTTAGATCAACGGCGAAGACTTTTCTTTCCAAATTTGATAGTGCACCTCTTAATCATAGAACCGTTACTAACTTGCAAATCTCCGAGATATACGATGATATATAAATAAGCTCATTTACCTTTTAAAATGCTCATTCAAATATCAATTTACTCATTCAGCCAGAAATATACTATTTAACCAACCTGTTTAAAGTTAGCCTAACTGATTATTATTTTTATTATTATCCATCAATATTTTAAATTATTTATGTGACTGCTGGTTTTTATATTCTAACAGGTTCTGTGATGTAAAATAACTAGTCGATACTTTTTTTGAGATTTATTAACGGAAAAAAATAAAATTTATTAAACAATATAGGTAAAGAATTAATTAATTTATTTGCTTATTATTGTTCATTATTATCGTCGTTGTATCAGATTTTGTGACGTTTTCATCACGTTAAGTACGTCAAGATAGCCCAACTAACAAATAATTTAATCTTTACAATTTAGTTCTTTATCTAAAATATTTCTGACACTTACTACCGATTTCATCTTTAGGTCGATTTGAATAGTAAACATTTGGTAATTACGGACAATCAATCGTTACCATGTCTTCAAATTACTTAAGAATAACGATCTAATTTTTTTCCAGATATCTTTTTGGCCTAACTACGAAATAATTTAAAAAACACTTTGAAATTCTATGTCCTTAAATACAGATGGGCCTTATTAAAAGGCAATAACGCCAACCTTTGTAATGGCGGAAAAAACCTCATCTGTTTTTTCGGCCCTTTCTTTTATTATAAGATTTGTAAATGGGGGAAATAATTTAAAAAGTATTGCTTCGTTTTTTATATGTATCGAACTTTTTGAATAATCTTTCTACATAAATTACAGCTTTTTTTAAATATTGACACTACTCCAAGTCCTTCTTCTTCATTTCTAAGAAGTCCTGTCAAATCTTCCTGGCTAACGCGACGAAATTCTTTATATACCCATGAATATAATAATTTACTGATTACTTCATAATCTTTCCTTTGAATTAATAATTTAACCGATTAACTCATAGAATAACATATTAAGTCTTAATTTCCGTTGAATTCATTTATTTACACAAATATACTCATTTACACATTAAATTACTCATTCATCTATGACTATTTAAATTGTTTTACATTTTTACCCATTTTTTTTTCATGAGATAGGATAAATTTGTGTCCAAAGTGCATTATTTCATTAGAAGTAGGCTTCGTGCACTAGTGAATTTAATAATAATTAATGTGATTCCTACATTTTAAAAAGAAATCCAAGCTTTTTTTACTTCGCAAATACTTCTGCTAATTTTTGATATTAAAAAATGTTTTCATTTTACTTGACAAATGTCTACAGTGATCAATTCTGATATTATTAAAAATTTCCTATTTTTAAATACGCAAGGAATACTATAAGAAAAGTCATTTAAATGTTTTTGTACATGGCAAATATATTGTTATATATAGTTTTTGAGACTATACTTGAGATCCTTTTTAAGTGTACTTAGAATCTTTGTTACTAATTAAACATTTAAAAAATGTATTAAAATTATTATTTATTATTCAATCTTTAGCATTATTTGAACCGTTTTATAAGTATTTAATAGCTTACCTATATAAACAATTGAACAATAACCGTTACCTAAAATTTTGGTGGGGTGGCTGAGTGGTTAGCACTTTAGCCTCGCAGCAAGAGGAGCCGGGTTCGATCCCAGCTAGTGGCACTGGGTGAAAATCCGGAACCACTCCTTCTGCGTAGAGTTTGTAAGTTCTCTCCCCACTGGATAAAGGGGTTTTCCACCGAGATATTCGGTTTCCCCTTCCCATAAAAACTTGCGGAGGTTAACGGTAATAGTTAGTGTAGGGAGCTGTTGGCTCGCGTGGCATGAAGGGCTTGCCACCACCCTCCTACGCATTGTAACCCGGCCACCTGTTACTTGATCACGCACAAGCAACATTGCTTATGTGGTCGAAGGTGGTGCCTTGGGTATTAGCTCTATTAAAAAAAAATACTATAACTCATTTTTTGGTCTTTAGTATAGTGTTTGAACAACTATTTGGGTAACTTCTTTTTATAAATTTTGGGTAAAAATTATAAACTCAAACATTTGGGTAAATTTAAAATTGTTACCCTTTTACTTGGTTAATTTTTTGTGACCCAATTTTTGGGATCATTTTGGTTACCCAAGAACATGGGTAATTCTGGTTTTACCCAAGATTATGTAACAATTGTGACCCAAGTTATGGTTAAACTGTTACCAAAATTAGTTAAAATTTGACCCAACCTTTCCTAGAGTGCAGATAGGGCCGGTACTTTATGCGGTACTAAAGTTGGCGTGATAGCTTGCTTAAAAATAGAAAACCCAAATATCGTGCTAGTGAAATGTGTGTCCCATTCAATCGATTTAGTGGCCAAAAGAGCTATGGAGATAATGCCCGGCTCGAAAGATCATTTCATTAACAGTGTTTATAATTTTTTGCACACAGCTGCTCCACACGTTTAATAAAATACAGATAAATTTTTAAAACTATGAACGATTACTAGGACCCAACCAAATCATTTTCTTTGTTGAAAACGAGGTGGCTAGTTATCAGAGATTGTATAGATCGGACGAGCTTATAATATACTTTTTGATATTTGTTTCGCAAGAAAAAGGATAACGACACGCAAGCAATACATTGCATGTTCAAAGACCCGTTAACTCGATTGTATTTGGACTTGAAAAGGCTGACCAAATTGTTCCTAATGGAAAATGGAAATCCGTTGAAAAATATTTGGCCAATTTCAGAACTTCTCTAACATTTTCTTATTGCGTATTTTTAAACCAGGAATTTTAAGAACCAAATAAAAAAACCAAACTTTGAACAGTTTAGATTTAAAGAATATGAAAATCATATTTCTAGACGTGAATGACTTGAATTTGGGCCCGACTTTCACCGATAATATAAACAAAATCAATGTCAAGTACAAAGACGATGTAAAATTAATGTGTTTTATCTTGATAAAGGTGGTTCGTTTACAATGTCAAATAAGACTCCCAAATGCAAAAAGCGTTTTAGATGCCATGGAGAATGTTGCTCCGAACATAATTCTTTCGGGAATTAATCTTTCAAGACACTACCCAATACAGACTTGTCTAACGTAGAAAACCAAATAAGGATTGTTAATGCTTTGATATGGGTAAACAAACAAGACGCAATAGAGTTTTGAAATATATTTCGAAAATTTAAATTGCAAATTGATTTCTATAAAAATACGCGGATGTGCAATTATTTTAAGTAATGGCTCAGAAATGGGTCTAGAATCTCAATGATTGTACCAGGAGCAAATTACTCAAAGACGGCTGCCATAAAAAAGAACATAATAAAAAGTTGTCAAATACAACCAGCTGCGCTCTGGAAAGGACCAAAGACGTTCCAGAAGTCTAAGATGTACATGTTCTTTCAACTTTTAAAATAATTCTTCAAAATAAACACATCCGGCTTTAATACAGACGTGAGCTCCTCGAACAATTGATTCACGTACTCGTTCACAATTACAGGCGTGTTACGTATTGTCATTATGCTTTGACGGAAATCTTTAAACCTTAAGATAGCAAGAGTGGAAAAAATAGCATGGGTTTATTTGTGTTCCGCGTTGACTTATCCACCTAAAATGAATTGTAGGATCGAGAGGAGACCATAGGACTAAATTGAGTTGGACCTCAGTCGTGCAAGAACCACATGGGGCGATTCCATTCCAATGACACGTCATTGAGATACTCGGTTAATGTATCTTACCAACAACGAAGGAATGCCTCACTATATCTCTTGGGTGGTTGAAAATAAGGTACAACTAAATTTTCACCAAAAATTCCCTAACAAACGTTACCAAAATCTGCTGTTGGTGAGACTTACTGGAGGGAAACTTTGGCTCCACTGATGCCATTTATGTTAATTACGTTATTTGATCATTAGAAAAATTGGACTCGTCAGTTTGCTTTCATATTTTTCCACCACTCTCCTAACGGAAGCGGGACCTAGAAAGTGATGATTTTGCATATATTCCTAAATACACTTACGTCGTTAGTTCATATCGCCAATCACCAAAAAGCAAAAAGTTGAAAACGTTCGAATTCATTCTTAAGATTAAAATATTTCGAAAATCTCGACAATCACCAAGGAAGCGAAATATTTGGACCGTTCGGATGAATTCTTACTATTAGAATATTTAGATAAATTCCGGCCATAAGTGATCTCTTCCTACTGACGAGATACTTCCTAATTTTTGTAACCGCTAGAAAAAATTCTTACTCCCAAATTAATACTTAGATTTTGGAGTATGGCTCACTAAGGTTACGGTATGTAGTTTGAAAGCAGCGTTCATACATACCACACAAATTTATTTCCTGTAGATTTTGGCCGGAAACTTAAGAGATAATTTTGTGGTTTCTGTTGCTTTCGTCAGAAGCGTGCAAAGAAGGATAAACTTTGCTCAGTTTTTCCAAACCAGAAAGAACTCGCCAAGAGAGATTAATTAGGTCATTGTTGTCTTTGCCGTAGCATTGCAAAGACAACTAAGATTACATCTATAAAATTTTGAAACATTATTTAACAATGACAACTTTTTAGAAATATTATTTCACCTTTACTATTTATTATATTTTACAAAAATATATAAAATATGTTTAACTTCTTTAGTGTTTATATAAAATTGTGTGTATTTAGCCGAATATCATACGGAAATGAGAAAACAAATTTAGGAAAACGAACACTAAAATATTGAACTTTGAGCACACGAAGATAAAATATTTGAATATTTCTGATCAAGACATACAGTTATATTTATAAACAAAATAAAAATTATTTTATCAATAGCAAATGCTGGTTCAATGGATCACATAACTTTTAAAACATTTAAACGCCATATTGCAAAACTTGCTAGCAAGTCAGCTAAAATAAGCACAGACATTTCTTTCATTTAGGAACAAAAATGCGAAGGCTATTGGACCCTATGGACAGCTTGTTATTTTTTCATCAGCTCATACATTCGTGAAAAAGTGTTGTTTTCCAATGAAACCAATGCTTAGAACATTTTCGACAGCACTCTACAACTTTCTCATTGTAACGATTTTTCTAGCACCTACCACTGAAAAAATATTTAAAAAAAACCTGAAATTATTTCAGATTTTTCTGATATTTAGGATTTAAAGAGATCCCACATGCAGGGCTGGTCACCACCCTCCTACGCATTATAACCCGGCTACCTGAATTAATGGCTTCAAAAGTCGCTTGATGACTTAGGCCTAAGGTGGTGCCTTGGGTATTAGCCTAGCTGATTATTATTATTATTATTAAATAATACCCTGAAAATTTCGCAACTCTATCTCTGGCAGTTTCTGAAAAATGCACAGTCAGAGCAATAGAAAACACCCTGTATAAAAAACTAGGAACTGAAAACCGTGAACCTTAACTGCAAACTCTCGAATCGAGATCAGATAAAAAATAACGCAAAATTGCTTTTGTACGGCGTGATCAGAGAATGATTGCTATTACCTCAAAGCCAAAGGTGATTACCACAAATCATCGGTCAAGGATAACACAAGTAAAAATATTAAGAAAACGCTCTACAATTGAGCCTCGAAAACTGGCAATACCTCTTATAAGGAATAGGAAAATTTCCAACCTTTTATTTCACTTCTTGATATTACATCAAAGGTAGCCATTTTAATAAATAGGTATTGTAAACACAAATATTGAACTCGATTAAAAATTAAATTTTAAATAAACATTGAAAAAAGTCAGTTGTTTTCTTCTTTTTTAATATGATTTCAGATAATTTGTCGCTTGTTTTACTACTTGAAGATTTTGCTAGATGAATCCGTAAGTATCAAGAACAAACCGAGAAACGGCGATTTCTTTGAAATAAGATTTTAATACTGTTTTATGATTAAATTGGACACCGGGCCCACGACAGATAGATGTATACTATCTGTCACTGTCAATACCAGAATCAAGATTTCTGGAACGCTTCCGATAAAGGAGAAGTAGCTTTAAATTAATTTTAAGAAAAACGAAATCAACATAAATAGGGTTTAAGCTTTTGGCCAACAAGTTTTAGTGGCAGAAAAACGTAAGCTAGATATAAAGTACGTATTTTTTTATTCACTTGCTCCTTTAGCCTGGACACTTGTCAGTGCTTAAAAATGGCTAAAATATATATCAAGTGGAGAAAGCACATATTAACGCAGCATGTTGTAAATGATTAAACAGCAAGATACTTCACTTTGATTGTTGATGGAAAAAAAATAAGTTTGAAGTATTGAAAAAAATAATAAACCACTATTGTACAATAAAAAGGTTTTTAATTATAAAACTAAGCTACGACTAAGCCTGACGACGGCGCTAGTATTAGCGCTGAAACGGCCCTAGTTTTGCAATTAAAACTATTTTATTGTACAATAGTGTTTTTTTATTTTATTCAATTCTAATATGTACAAGACTGTCCTTTCAACTAGTTTAAGTTTGAAGTAAATAAAAAATACAATACTTAAAATTTAAAAAAATGATTATTTTAAAATACGATTTTTTAGCTGCGTCTATAATATTGAAGTCTTATTAAAGCTAAGAAAGCAAAAACGAACTTTCGAAAAGATCAAGCGGTAGTTATCGAATAAACAGTCCAACACATTAAATGACCAAGGAACTAATAGTCCCCGCCAAAAAACGTTCTAATATACCAAGAATTTGTAAGAAAACCAATAACAGAAAATGAAAACTGAAAAAATATCCTTGAAGCACGTCATTTAGCGAAAAGGTTTTCCTTTCCAATGTTAATATTTTAAGATTTACATAGAAAAAAATATGCATATTTAATAAAAATTTAAATTAAAGATAATTATAATAATAATATTATATAATATAATATAAGTATTTTTTATAACAAAAAGGAGACCTGACCTGAGGGGTTATACCATCACCGTGTCTGTCTGTCTGTCTGTAAGGGGTAAATTCAATTGTGCATTGTTTTAGTACGTCTAACTCGCTGTTGTAACTACTTAATTTATATTATTCTGAATAAATTAAACTCGGTTGTTTCGTCTCAATTATTTAAATTAAAATTAAAATTTTATACCGGGCGGGATTGAACCGGGATTACGATTTTAGTAAATAACTCTGAATTGCGGTCGTCTCGAGAAATTAATACCATTAGGGACAATTCTTCCGAGGAGAGGTATATTTTGGCTTGCCAACTTGTTATCTAGTCAAATATTTTCTCAGTTAAGGCAGTTTACATGCAAATCATTGCAGTATTTATCCTGTGTATTTTTCCTGATAATTTGAATCAGAAGATTAATTGACTGTCTTGAAAAAGAGATTCACTATGCCAATCCGTCGAAATCTCAAGGGTGAAAGTTATTTTTCTAGAAAAAGTTTTGGATCCACTTTTTATAACTGTTGCAGCAAAAATTGAACTGAAATTTATCCTCAATCTGGGTATAATATCATTTTCTAAAAAAAACTTTCCGTTCAGATATAACTGAATTAAACAATAATATATAATAAATCAAACAAACTCAGATACAGTACTAAAATTGAACTACGTAAACTGATGTAATAACAGCAGTGCTTTGATCATCTTTGTATTTACCGAAAACAACCACGCCCATGATTTTTCCAGCCAATAGGTAAAACATCTAATGTAAAATGTCCTTTCACTCACTGCGCATTATCTCTCTCTCTAGGTATCACTTCATGTTGCCCTAAATTATTATCAATCAAGAAATTATTGTGCAGGTTCTTGCGTCAATACATTTGAAAAAGAGGTGAAAACAGTTTGCCATGGTTCATATTAATTAAAAAAAAAGAAATATGCTATTCATAAGAAATTTAACAAAGAAAAGTGAAATAAATCGAAACGAGAGTTTGGTATTTTTTAAATAAATTGTCGAATAATAATTGTTTGACTATAAATTTTATTTTAAAAAACTAGCAAACACGACACGGAACAAGCAGTTGAATACACAAAAGAAACGTATATAAACGCCTGGGCACCAGAAGCTAAAAACTATGAGTAGTTAAACGTCAAAACTAAACTTCTATACCATCGCGTTTAACAGTAAAAATGAAATCAGGAAAGCCGCGAATTCCAGTCATTCTAATATCGATAATATACTTTGTTATTCAGACCACAAACGCGCAAGTGACTACCACGACCAGGTAAAGATGTCTTAAACATAACTTTAATTAGCTCCGTTTTGATGCTCTGACTTATAAACACAGCGCGGCTCAAGCAAATATTGAGGATGAAGAACATTACCGTTTAGAACTGTGTGAAATGGCGATGGTCAATTGCCATTCTTGCACAATCAGTAAGTCTCTGTTGCAAAGTTTTGTGGCTTCAAAACAGTTAAGCAGTTTGCACGTTAAATAATTTTGAAACATTTTCAAATAATTTCAACTGGTTTAAAAAATTTCGTCGAAAGTAAAATGATTATATGAAATTTTCTTAGTTAGATTCTGTGCCAACGAATTTATTGAAAATCAAACTTCAGTATTCATTAAAATAAAATTCTGAAAATAATTACTTTATTAATTTAATATATTTGACAAAAAAATGGTTCCTGCATCCTATAAAATAAATAAATTGAAATCGAACCTAAAAATGGCTACTATCCCAGGGTGCAATAACACTTAAATACTACATTTATTTTGTTGAGATTTTTTAACTTTTAGTTCAAATTGCGTAGATTTGGAAAACAAATACCGTTTTTTTTTATTAAAACGTACTAAGCTTATTTTTTGCGTGAAATAAGCAGTTGTTTTTCATGTATTAAGCGGTCAATTTTTTCGTTGTTTAACAATCTATTGATATTAATATCATACATAAACGTCGGAAACAAGTATAGTGGAACATAACAAAAAAACAAGAAGTTCATATGCCAACGATTTTCCTTTATTTTTCTCAAAATGGAATGTACACGAGTTTAGCTAAGTATCAACCTTATCTAAATGTACTTATGCTACCTGAAATAAACACTTGGTTTTATAGAAGTTATATTAAAAACTTTAGAATTTTGCTAGTATTTATTATCATCCAGCTAACCTGGCAGAAGATTTGCCAACGAAGAGTTAGGCAAGATGAATTTCGTGCTGTAAATTTCTTAATTTAACAATCGTTTAGTGATCATTTTATGGTCTCCAACTATTAGACTTATGTATGTATTAATATATAAGTTTATAATTTACAGATAAAAGAAAGTATTACCATAAGCAATATAAGACTTACAGCTTGTCAGGATGTTTAAAAGTAAGAAACTTCTAAAACGCGTTTTATTTTTCTATAAATCCTATACTTTTCGTTCACAGATGTCGGAGAGAGCCCAACATCTTAGGCAGAAATTTTGCAAAATCGCCCAGCCCTATTTTAAGATAGATCAGAATGACGTAGCTAAAACAATTCTCATACGATAATACCCATTGCCAATGTTTATAAAAACACTTAATATATTTAATACTTACATCACTAAATCGTTTATTTCAGACGGAGAAACGTCGTCGAGAAACGTACTTCGGAATTGTCCAAAGTACGACGGATTTTTATAGAAATTTTTAGTTTTTCCGTGACGTTATAGGCGTTACACCCATTTTCTATATCAATTCCTTTTTGCTTTCGTCCAAAATTTCTAGTGAAGATTTAAGTGACAACTAAATTGACAACATTTTTTTGATTTTAGGTTTGCAAAATGGTAGATATTAAGGTAAAAATATAATTGAAGCAATTGTGCCTGTTGAAATAAATTGTTTAAATTAGTTATCAGAATATACGGTGTTTAAAAATCAAGCTATAAAAGACATATCTCGGTTTTGGGTTCGGTACTTAAAATATTAAATAGCTAAACCCACGTGTACAATAAACAGCAAAATTCAACGCTTTTTTACACACATTTAAAAATTTTACTCGGTTTTTGAAAAATATGTTTAACGATAAACATATTAAGTTCGTCTTCTGCTTATGTTCGGGACTTGTTTCGGATAAATTTGTTTTAGTTTGAAACACGTTTGAGATCGCTTCGTGTTAAGGCTCTATACAGGGTGTCCCAAATTGCTGGAACAGTTCATTATTCTCAAAACCTATTTCATTAAGAATTTTGAAATTTCCGGGGAAGGTGTGGTGGACAGAAATTGCCTTAATTATGAAATTTCAGAAATATCGAATTATATTTCACGGTTTAAAAAAAAATATTTTTTGACCGTTAGGTGGTAGCGGACACGTTTCAATATTAAACTTGTAGCGCATGCTCTAAAACGTAAAATAATATTTAATCTGTGAAAATCAGCCTATTTCTCACTGAGATACGAGGACATGAATAAAACCAAGTTTGTAGAAGGAGGCCTTACATTTTTTTGAATAAGCTTCATTACTGTTATATCAAAAAAATATCCGTTTTTTGAGGAAAATGTCTACGGTATACCTACTAGTGCTTATAAAAGGTTTCAACATTTGAATGTTTTCTACAAAGGTCCAGTATCGAATTCTTAAAAAAGCTTAACCTTTCATATTTAAAATTATACTCTCAATTTAGTCAGTAAAGTCAAATATGCCAGGTTATTCTGCAGCAGAGCGGACTTAAATGGTGAAAAGGTTTAAGCCTACTTGACTGCAAATTCCCGAGCCAGCATTAGATCCGCCAGCGCCGACCTTGGTTTGTCTAGAGGCTATGTCTGGAGAACTCTCCAGATTCCCCATTTCCATCCGTATGGAGCTACGCTTCACCAAGCAGTGCACGACGCCGATTTGGACCGACGTTTGGAATTTTGCAACAAGCTTAGCACCATCTACTACGATAATCCTGCTTTTATCAAAAGACTGTTGGTGTCCAATGAGTGCTCATTTTCCCGGGATGAACCATTCAACCGTCAAAACAACCTCGTTTGGAGCGATGTCAATACACAAACCAGGTGCAATTTCGTCTGATCGTTTGGGCCGGCCTGATCGGAAACCGAGTAATTGGCCCATATATTCTGACGCATCGTATGAACGGGCAATCTTACCTAGCCTCGTTTCAGAACGAACTAGCCGACGCATTAGACGACATAAGAAATGCCTGGTTCCAACATGACGGAGCGCCACCACATTGACCTCGAGCTGTTGCGGATTATATAGACGCGGAGTCTCCTCAACGGTGGATTGGAAGGAATGGTCCCGTACGATGGCCTACAAGGTCCCCTGATTAAACTACAATGGACTTTCTCCTGCGGGGTTTTATAAATCAGAAAGTTAACCAGAAGCCAGTAATAAGACTCGATGACCCACGGCAAAGAATAGTTGAAGCGTTCCGGCTCGTTTCGGGATATGATCCACTGCTCGTTTCGGGATATGATCCACGGCTCGTCTCGGGATATGATCCACGGCTGGTTTCGGGATATGATCCACGGCTCGTCTCGGGATATGATCCACGGCTCGTCTCGGGATATGATCCACGGCTGGTTTCAGGATATGATCCACGGCTGGTTTCAGGATATGATCCACTGCTGGTCTCGGGATATGATCCACGGCTCGTTTCGGGATATGATCCACGGCTCGTTTCGGGATGTGATCCACGGCTCGTTTCGGGATATGATCCACGGCTCGTTTCGGGATATGATCCACGGCTCGTTTCGGGATATGATCCACGGCTCGTCTCGGGATATGATCCACGGCTCGTCTCGGGATATGATCCACGGCTCGTCTCGGGATATGATCCACGGCTCGTCTCGGGATATGATCCACGGCTCGTCTCGGGATATGATCCACGGCTCGTCTCGGGATATGATCCACGGCTCGTCTCGGGATATGATCCACGGCTCGTCTCGGGATATGATCCACGGCTCGTCTCGGGATATGATCCACGGCTCGTCTCGGGATATGATCCACGGCTCGTCTCGGGATATGATCCACGGCTCGTCTCGGGATATGATCCACGGCTCGTCTCGGGATATGATCCACGGCTCGTCTCGGGATATGATCCACGGCTCGTCTCGGGATATGATCCACGGCTCGTCTCGGGATATGATCCACGGCTCGTCTCGGGATATGATCCACGGCTCGTCTCGGGATATGATCCACGGCTCGTCTCGGGATATGATCCACGGCTCGTCTCGGGATATGATCCACGGCTCGTTTCGGGATATGATCCACGGCTCGTTTCGGGATATGATTCATGGGGCTCGCATATGTATGGCAGGTAACGCAGTTTGAATTGAACCGTACTTGTAATTTTTGAACACTTTTCTAAATAAAAATTCTTTTAGCAGAAATTTTAGTTTAGGCACAATTTTACATAAGCCCCACGTTATCTCTTTTAAGGCATCTAAAGAAAGCTTAATCAAAAAGGTATGGCCTCCTTCTACCATTTTGTTTTTATTCATGTCCTCGTATCACAGTAAAAAATAGGCCAATTTTCAAAGATCAAATTTTCTGTTTACTACACCTTCCCTGAAAATTACAAAATTCTAGACGAAATTTGAGACAAATGCACTGTTCGAGCAATTTGAGACATCCTGTATATGTTTAGATATAGGTTTTAAACATGTTTTCATTGGGTGCTGTATTAGTTTCAAACCTTTCTCGGTGAATAGTATTATATTTTGTTTACCTTAATGAGTAATCATGCTTGTAGAAAATTGGTTAATTAAATTTTGAATTTTCAAAATGATACAATACGGTATAAATGATAAAAAACGAGCGTATTTTTCATTTCTGTGTCAAATGAGTAGGATTCGAATTTCCTAATATTTTGAATTTTCAATAAGTAGAATTTATTTATATATCCATTTTAAAAAAGGGCTTGAGAAACTTGATGTAATTGGTAATTTGGGTAATAACATCATTAAAAATTAAATTAAATCAAAATCATTGTGAAATTAGCTTTTTCAATAACAGAATGATGTTTCAGACCAGAAATGTTTAAGCTTCTCTTATAAATAGTTTTATAATACATTTCACTCTTTAGAAATCCGAAAATTAAGTAAAATATTTAAATGTTAAACATTCTGGGTCGTGTTTATGAAAATTGGTAACTAAATATTTTATAAGATTAATAATTGTATATTAATCGAGAATAATATGAAAATACTAACATTATAATTAAAACTAAAAACCTAAATACAGCAACCATCTTGGCTAATTTGGAAAATGATAAAAGCGTTTTTGTCTAGATGACAGTCAACTTTATCGTCTAAAAATCAAATTTATCACTTAAACGGTTGGTTTAAAATCTAAACAGATGTATAGGTAAACGTTTTTTTAGAGTTGTTTACCATAATGCGGTATAAATATGCCATAACATGTAAATTAAGTCCGAAAGGACTTATTTGTTTTATTCTACCGTCTAGAAAAAACACATGTTCGGAAAACAATATTTGTTTTTAAATTTAAACGCTGTTTTTTCTGTGAGATTTAAAGATTTTAAAATTAATATTTTTTATCTGATACTTATTTTCAAAAAGGATAATAGGATTATCTTAATTTTTTCTTGATAACTTGAGCTCATTTATGATAATTATTAAAACCAACTATTTTGATTTATAGGAAGTGGAGGAGCTAGATGGATATGTAAGTTGGTAAAATAAAATATTAAGTTCAAGAAATAATATTTATTTTAACGATTTTAAGGAGTTTCCACGTGTGTTTAATGAAACACAGTCGTCGCACAAATGGTGCATGGATTTGGTGGAGAACTATTTCTCCAGAGACGGGTGCAATATAAATGAAATGTCACTTATTTGCACTCATCCACTAACGTTTTTTATTCGATTTTATATTTCTCTAAGCATTCAATTAATCCGTTTCAGCTACACTGAAGGCTTTCTCCGAAGCCAAACCGGAAGGAAAGCCGTGCTTTAAGGTATGAACATTACTTCTTTAATTATTCCCTGTATGTATTACGGGTGGTCCTCATTCTTTGAATTGTTGTTAATAATTTTCCACGTATGAAAAATTATAACTGTTAATTTTGGGTTAATTGTGCCAAATTAGAGGAGGCACAACGATCTTGAAAACTACCGATATCTTAACATTAGTATAAACGATGAACTTTCCAATAATTTTGTGAGTTAATTAAGGGTTATGACTACTGTATCTAAGAATCTAATATTCTTGGTATTTTTATATTTGTTTATTTATCTGGTTTCATACTGTTTTGTTATATGTTACTATAAGGCCTCTTTCTAGTTTATAATATTACTTAAAGTAATTTCAAACACGGCGGATTTATTTACATTAAACCATAAAGAAGGAAGGGGAGAGATATTTAGAAAGGGGGTGACGTAAACACGACGGTAGAGAGAAGCTCGTACACTAACGCGCATCTCCGTTGCGCATGAGACTACGTGACGTCATAATATTTGGGAATTTGAAACTTTCGGACAGTGAAAGAGACATCTGTGGTTCTGCCACGTGCCTATAGGTAGTGAGTTTTATATTAATAGGGTTTACTACAAAAAGTGCTGCTATAAAAATTTCAAGAGCAACACTAGTCAAGAAAGGGCATTTTTAAGTTAAATCTAATTCGTCATCAGTCCTACCTCATCCAACACGTACAAAAATCTCGAAATATATCGTATTTTACGAGGTAAAATTGGTGGCAAGTAACAATTTTATATTTATCATATCTTTCTAAATACTAAATTGCTGTTAAAACGTTTTTCATTACTGTAATCCTTGACAAATAATACACCAAAAAAATAAACAAAAACAAAAAAGGTGCTATTCTTAAAAATAGCCCCAACTGATTCAATTTATACCATTACAAACATTATGTTGCTGATCCACGTGAGTTAAATTAACTCTAACAATAGCCCTATGCCATTTTTTAAATTTTTCTAATTTGGTCTTTTTCTTAGGAAATTGGTAAAAATTTGCACCTTTCACAATACTTGTATCCAAACTTCTAGAGTAATTTCGACAGCCATGATAACAACAGTTCTTAGTCGCCACCATTTTCATTGCTCTTAAATTAGAAACTAGTCCTAAAATTGTATCTTATTTTTAGTTCTATATTAAATTTATTACCGATTCTACCGAACTTTGGTAAGCCTTTGCCAAAAACGCAAACGAACAGAGAAAGCTCGCTCTTGACTGTGACGTAGTGCGCACAACGATGCGCGTTATTGTTCAAGATTCAGTCGGTAACCATGGTAGCCATATGACGCGAAAAGCCACTTCGTGAAAAGGGGAATTACATTGAAATTCCCCTTCACCATCTCTCCCCTTCCTTCTTTCTCTATGATTAAACTACTAAGAATATATTTTTTTTTTAAAAATGTAGCCCAACTCCCAAAAATTTTAAAAAATAAAACGATCCTCAATTTAGGTTTCATCCATTGAAACCAAATAAGTCGGTAATATTTTTAAAATTATAAAAAATAAAATAAGGATTAACATAATGTAATTATTTCCACTTAGCGAGAAACTGTATTTATATTGGGAAATGATTTCTTGTATAGGTATTATAAATCAGAAATGTATATATTTCTAGGTTAATTAATATCTTGATGGATAAATTAGTAAATTTATGATTAAAAGAACAAATTCGTGGCTAGTTAAATACTTCTTCGGTAACTCAATGAAAAAATTGGTTTATGAAAGGATAACTTATAAATTATTTGGTTCCCTTATGAATTCTTTGTTAAACTTTTAAACTTAAAAGTAAATGAGTGTATTATAAGGTTTATGAATGGTTTCTTCGAAATACCGCAACATGAAGGTGCAATTTGACAGTAACCATATTATTAACAAAGATGTTTTTTGGACAGGACTACTTAGAAATGAAGAAATTGGAATTGGAATGGTGTCAGGATTTCCGCAAAGCTGTTGGTTATGTTATTATTCAATATTTATGAAATATTAAAAAAAAACTCAGCAAAAGGTTTTAAATTATTTCCATCATTTAATGATTTCATTAAAGACGAATGGGTCGAAGAAAAATGATGAAGTGGTTTGAGTTGTTACAAAGGTTCACGCTATCGCCTTTCAATCAAGCCAATATGTAACTAATAAGCTTCCATTTCAAATGTTTTCGTAGATTTGCGAAAAAGATGTTTGGAAAAAAGTAAGTTTGGTTTCTCTTAAATACTTTAATGGCACAGTAACTATTAATTTTTATAAATTCTCAGACGTGGTCTATTCATATAGACCTTCTGCTAAATTCAATGGTAAGTGTCTGAAATATTTCAGATAACGTACGAAAAAGTAATGAATAAAATTATCTCTAAGGCCTGTTTGCTTGAGGTAAATCACTTGTACATCGATATTGCCAGAAACGTCACAATGAAAACTGATTAAACTACCCAAAGTAACAAACATTAATTGACAAATAAATAATTTGGAAACGATCAATCGAATAATTTTTTGCTTATTTTTAAACAAATTTAGTATTTCAATTTTAAGCAAATCTCATATAAAATATCGCTCTCTTAATTTATGTCATGGAACTGCAATTTGTTAGAATAGACAAATCAGTTGACAAATAAACTATTTAAACTTTTACAATTACAGGGTGTTTCAAAGGGTAACGCAAATTTTTGAAGGGTTTTTAGGGGGTGAGTTGAGAAGTATGCCTGTTTTTTTTTTCATTTCCCTACGATGAGTTAAAAGAGCACCAGAGAGCTTCAAAATGTGGCCTACTAGCCCCTGTAAGTAGGCTGAATTAGGCACAAAACCAAGCAGCAAGATAATCCAAACATTAAGGTTTGGGTTTGTGTGATAGGTGAAAAAGGTCTTGGTAAACAAATCGAGGTAACCAGCGTAAAAAAGTACACTTAAACAGTATTTAAAGTCCCTGCTGCTTGGTTTTGTGCGTGTAACAGTCTATTTACGTATCACCATAAAATAATTGATAACTTTATCACCTTAACCAACTGAACTACACGCGATTGACCTCTTTCCCTATAGAGAACAAGGTAAAATCGTAAAAAATATCTCAAACGACTTAGAAATACAAAAGTTGATTTTATTAAAAAAAATATGATCTTGCTATTAGAAGAGTTGGGATTCGTTTTTTAAAGTCCTTTTTGCAGTTTTAATAGGTGCAGTTATAAACAGTACCTCGATTTTCTAGAAATCACAGCTTCTCTTTCCACAAAAGATGTTTCGGTAACCAGCGCTTATCGTCGAGTATGTTTTTGGCGGATCGTGAGGAAATTATTGTAGAAACAAAATGGGTACCTATAAAAGTCTTTTAAGTCTGTTACCCGCATTTAATCGAATCACTTTCAGTTGAGGATTCCAAATGTTTTTACATAATATTCGTGCTACAGATGATCATAAAGGGTTTCTTTACGAAATTTTGTTAGGCGCGTAGACACCTGCCTTCCTTTTTTCAAATGTTCCACTAAGTAGAGAAAACAACAAGAGTTTTGGCAGGACCCAAAACAGTACGTTTCTGATTGAAAAACTAACATAAATTTCGTGGTTTCCCTGTACGTTTTATTTCTGGCTTTTGGTTCTGATAAACATTTTTAAGCCGTATCTTCCTAAGACATTCCCCATAAAAATGTAATTAGGTAACAACAAGAAATTCTTTAACCGAGTTTTCCAAAATATATGTATACGAAAACGGAACAAAATGTTCTGATAATTGAATCATCATAATGTTAAGACCAGGTTTTCCTTTGGACTAAAAAAATACTTTAATTATCTGAAATTATCCGATTCAAAATAGTTTTATGACATTTTTGTAAAGAATGGTCTGAATTTTTAAATGTTTTTTCCCCGCTAATGATCGCGTATGAACCGAGGGTCTATCCAATCATTCCAATGTTAGAAGTTTTGTGCATATGATTTAAGATTTCAAGTGACTTCAATATTTAATTGATTAAAGTTATTAATGCTACTAAATTATCGTGATTTCAAGTGATTTCACTGCTGATTTGTACACCTGAAGTCCATCGTTATTAATATATCGAGAGGACTATATTTTCTGACCACATATCGCCTTCACAAATCTGTATCCCTCCGAATACCTATAGTTCGAAAACGAGACGTTTCACGATTTTGGGCGAGTTAAAGGCTTCTCTTATTATAGGCTTCTGGTAAAAGTAATATATTTTTTCGGCAATGCTGTATCTCGAAAATGGATCAATGTTTATTTTCAAATCTAGTATATGTCTTATTGAATCATACTTAGTATAGAATCGAGTTTTAAGCAAACGCGACAGCCTTGAAATGTATTGCAATTGGAGTTTTTACAATTTGGAAAGACGATTTGAAATATTTAATTCAATTCCAGTAGGAGATTTTGGCAAAACTAATTATTAACTTCATTAATATAGGTTGTATCTCTTGGTAGATTTATCTTACTTCTAAAAGCACCAATTTTTTGCCACTTGTTACAATTTTGATGGCTTCAACTCATTAAAACAATTTGATTCAAGAAAATATAAAATTATAATTTCATTTTTACCTATTTGAATGCACACCCCTGTAGCACAAAATGTCGTTAAAGAATGGGAATTGTTTCAAAAAGTAGTTTTTCAGTCCATGACCACAAACCTACCTTAAAATGGTTTAATTTTAAACAAATTGAACGAACAGGAACAGATTTTATAACTTACTAAATAAAATTAAATTGTCAATTTCTTCATTTTACTATAATTGAATTTATTTTGCACGTTAACGTTCAATTTATAAAATCCTTATTCAATGCAATTTTTTTTTGATAAAAATTTAACGTGGGAAATTACGTAAAAATAAATACTAATATGTGATTGCAATCTTGCGTCGAAAAACTTTCCAAATGAAACTCAGCGATTTTTTCCGATTCGCAAAAATATATAACAAAACTCAACATATTAAAACGAGATATTTTTTCGCTTTTTGAATCGTTCGCGTTGTATTTTCCGGTTGTAGCGTTAGGCAGATATTACTCCTAATTTAATTAATGCTTAAGCTGAGTGTGGTTGTCGTTTTGTTATTTGTGGTTTAAATATTTAATTATCAAAATACGAAAGGCTAGAAACTGAAGGTTTCCGAGACCCATTTTTCGTCTATAACGAGATGGCGGTCTTTCGTTTTGCTTTTCAAGTAACTCTCACTTTTGACCTTAAGCGCGAAGCTGCTTTCTTCCTTAGATTTTGTGTTTTACCCGCTGTCTTTTGGTCTTGCTTATTTTTGTGGAAAAAAAACACGCCCCATTTTAGAAACTTCAGGGACAGTT
The DNA here is from genome assembly GCF_980474605.1 of Leiobunum rupestre. NCBI lineage: Eukaryota > Metazoa > Arthropoda > Arachnida > Opiliones > Sclerosomatidae > Leiobunum > Leiobunum rupestre. The sequence goes on from NC_143384.1 coordinate 27,938,551, forward strand.
TCCAACATTAGAATGCTTTCTTCCTTCAAATGTGCATTAATCGTCTTTAGGAATTTCGTATACCTTTTTTGTGTTTCAAGTGCCATAATAATAGTGCATTTTTTTTTTTAAATTATTTTTATTTATCTTTGCTTTTATTTCAAACTTAATAGTTTTAAAAAAACTAAGTGAAAGTGAGTTTCAAATTGCCAACTGTCTCTGCCACTGCATGTGTGGCATCTAAACTGGATTTGAATGCTGAAGATTCCCAGATTAAGTGCTCTGTTTTCCTGACTTTTTGAAAAAAAAAATATTGGAAGCGATAGCTGCTCACCCACGGAAGGTTTTCAAAACTCGTTTCTGTACAAAATTGGTTTCTAGAGCTCCAATATTTGATTTTAAGATATATACATTAATTGATGTTCCAGATATATATTTCTCTTACCTCAAAAATAAAAACATATGGTTCCCTGAAATTCTTAGGGATTTAACTTAATAACGGTAACTTAAAAAAAATATTTAACACTCAGTTAAATTAAAAATATTGTTTTATTTCAAAAGCTTTAATCGATAAATGTTGTTCTGGATATAAACTTCTTAAATGTAGAAGAAATGTCTTTTTTGCGCTTTAAGTTACTTAAGGTGTAAAATCTCTGGTTGCCAGTTAAAATATCGGCGGTGGATCGGCAGCGCTAGGCTCTAGATGAGACGCATTATCATACTTAAACAAAGTAGATAATTTTGGTTCAAATAAAATTTTTTATAAAATTTTATTTTTAAGTTTAAGTAGCCATAACCTGTAAGCCACTCGCTAAAAATCAAATAAAATAAATTATCATCAGTTATTGTTTCATACATTTGGAGCTTACTAAGTGGATTAGGTTTCAACATTTTATATATTTATTTTATTTATTTTTAATTTATTTTATTTCAAATTAAAGAAAATGTTTGAGACCATTTTTAGGATTGCTCCCTGTCAATCTTTGGCTCGAAGAGTACGCCCCTTCGCCCTTAAAAACTCAAGTCTGCCCGTTATATCATTCTCTCTCTAAACCCTACGTTTCCTGAAGCAAACGAAACCCCCACCGGTGTCTTTTTTCTCTCCCCCTCTCGCGGAAAGGAAAAATCCGACAATGATAATTTTAAGATTCTCCCCTAATATAAAACAAATTGCTATAGATTTTACATACATTTATAGTGCTTATTATTCAGATGGTTTTTCTCAGATGTCTGATTATAATCGGTTTGTCAGAGTATAATAACATATCAAATTGTATCCGATTCATCATCTTTAGTAACCGATCTTAACTGATTTGATATAATTCATCAGGCCAATAAGCTGAAATCACTTATACGTTCTATATGAGATTTAGGGGACGTTCACAAACTTTGTTGAGAAAAAATGAGAGGGATTTGATCCCTTTATGTAATTGTTGTACAAACCTATAACTTTGATTGTACCTAAAAGATTACGGGTACAACTGAAAGCTGAACTCTTTGTTCTCGCTTTACAGAATTTACAGAAGTGGCTAACCCCTCGCAAAGAGCTGCCAATATTTATGTTGATTATTTTTCACTCTTACGTTACATAATTGAAGACATTTGTAAAAAAAAATTCTATAAAAATAGGAAATTTGAATATTCATCCCACTATATCGACAATTCTGATTTTCAGTCTCAGTAAGGAAAATGCGAAATTATCTCGCCCCTGTATCTCTCGAAAAACATTTTCTCAGATCTAAAACTTTGCATGAATTCTTACATTGATATATAACGCATCTATACACAATTTCATCAAAATCGTTAAAAGGGAGGGGGGGTTCCATGTTTTTCCGCCCATGGCCTTTAATTTTAAATTTATCTTTGCTTTTATACCAAACAAGTTAAAAAAATAACATATCTCTTATTTGAAAAGTAAGCGGAAGCAGGTATAAAATAGCCAACTGTGTCACTGGACTAGAACGTTGAAGATTCTTAGATTAAGAGCTCCATTTTCCTGATTAATTATTATTACCTGCGTAAGTTGTTCTATACTTGTTTCAATACCAATTTTGATTCTAGAACACACATATTTGATTTTAAGATGTATACAAACTATATACATGAATTGATGTTTAAGATATAACAAAGCCAAAAATATTTATTTATCTTATTTTTTTTCGAAAATAAAAACAAATTGTAACCCGGAAATTCTTACCGATTTAAATTAACGGAAAATTAAAAAATAATTTAAAGCTCAATAAAATCATCAAATAGTTTTTTTTTCAAAAGCTTTAATTGAGAAATATTGTCTAGGACATGAAAAATTTCCTAAAACGTTTACAGGGGTGTCCGATCATTATGTCCTAGACTCCAGGGCGTGTTATTTGCACCGTAATTAGTTAATAGAAAGTCTAATGAACATAGGTCCAACATTGCTTGTTTTTAGTGAAAAAAGCCCTTAAGAAAATTATCTCAAATGAAACGAAGAAGAATCTACCGAACACCAGGGATTTAAAAAGTTTTAAAATTAAAGATAGATTTTAAGATTTAAAAATTCATTTTTTGAGACCCATGGTTTCAAAACGGATGTTTGGTTTTTTTAAATATTTTCTTGATAACTTAAGCTTAATATTGATATTACATAAAAACTATTTTGAATTAAAGGAAGTGGAGGAGATCTATGAATATGTTAATTAGAAAATTACAAACGTTTAAATAAAGTTAGTATATTAAATACAACTTTATTTAGGAAATTTCTCGTGTGCTTAATGAAGAACCAACGACACACATGTGTTGTGAGTTTCGGTGCAAAACTATCACTTCAAAAACCGGTGCAATGTAGATAAAGTGTCGTTTCTTTGCACTGAAAGTTACTGAAGGCATGCAATCTCTCATTTTAATGAGATACTAGAAAGGTTTTAACATATCATATTTCTCTAAGCCTTCAATTAATTCATTACAGCTGCATTAAAGGCATTCTTCGAAGCCAAACCAGAAGACAAACCGTGGCCCATTTATTTATCCAAGGATGTTTTTAGGGTAGTACTTATTTTTTGGAAGTTGTTGGAGACTAACTCTCTTAGCTATTTTTCTTTTATTTTGTTAATTACAAGCGATTGTTTAAGTTGTTGGAGTATTAACGTACATTCTCTACACGATATTCCTAAGGGAAGACGTATTCTATTTTAACGCGTTCTTTCTATACGTTTTATCTATGAATTTAATCTCTCTTAGATTATATATTTGTTCTAATGATAGTTATTTCTTTGTAAACTGGTTTGTCTTTTCTGACAAAGTGGAGTTTCATGACAAATTTATAAAGCGATATTTTATATGAGATTTGCTTAAAAATAAATAAAAAATTGTTAAAAACTATGCAGAAATAATTCAATTGATTTTTAACTTATTTATTCATCAATTAATGTTTATTACTTTGGGTAGTTGTATCAGCTCGCATTGTAAGGTTTTTGACAATGTCGTAGCACAAGTTATTTGCCTCAACAAAACAGGCCTGAGAGATAATTTTAATTATTACTTTATGGACGTGATCTGAGAAATTCCAGACACTTACCATTGAATTCATTATAAGGTCTATATGAATAGTCCACGTCTGAGAATTTGAAAAAATTAATAGTTACCGTACCTTCAAATTATTTAAGAGAGACTAACTTACTTTTTTCCAAACATCTTTTTGGCAAATCTACAAAATGTTTTGAAATTAAAGGTTATTACTTACAGATTTGGCTTAACTTAAAGAGAATAACGCTTACCTTTGAAATGGCGGAAACGACTTCATCAGTTTTCTTCGACCCTTTCGTCTATTATTTATATCAATATATGGGGGAAACAAATTAAAACCTCTTGCTTAGTTTTTTAAATATTTCATACATATTGAATTATCTATCTATATAACCTACAGCTTTCTGGAAATCCTGACACAATTCCATAACCAGTTTTTTAGTTTCTAGGTAGTCCTGTCGAAAAACATCGTGGTTAATAATATGTTTATTGTTAAATTGCACTTTCCTGTTCCCAATTTCACCCCATTTTTCAACGAACTTATTCATATACCGATTAATTAAAACTAACCAGTTTTCTTATGAATTTATAAGTTAAACAAAGAATTCCTAAGAGAACCTTCTAATTCATAAGTTTATTTTTAAATTCTTAATATTTCCAATGAATAAACCATTTTATTCAAGGACCAACCGATTTAGTCTTTATTTTGCCACGAACCATAAATTTCTGTATTTATCCATAAATATATTTATTTTCCTCAAAATATGCTAATTTATCAAATCAATATGCTGATATATAATTTAATGTTCTCATTAACCGATTATTTATTTTATATACCAAAGAACAAGAACTCATTGATTTCCAGATGTAAATACTCTTTGGAAATAACTACATTGAGGTAATCCTTATTTTATTTTTATAATATTAAAATCTTACCGACTAATTTGATTTCAATACATGTAAAATAAATTGATGATAATTTGCTCATTATTTATTAATAGCGTAAAGAGCTTAAATTTTTCATTTGTCATCATAAGTTAAACGGAAGAATTTTATTCTTTTTAATATTTTGAAAATATAGTTACTTTATTTAAAAATACAAAGAAGTTTTATATGAAGCAAATTTCCTGTGTTTAAAAATTACTTTGTTTAAGAATTTATCAAGCGTCCCATAGATGTCCTTTCATGTTATATTATAAGAAATAAAAATATTTTATAGTAACATAAAACAAAACAGTATGAAACCCAGTAAATAGCTTAATATAAAAATATTAAGAATATTTGATTACAGTAGTCATAACCCCTTATTAACGCACAAAATATTAATTATTCACAAATTAATCGTTTATACTTATTTGGTTAAATTTTCTGAAAATGATCTTGAATTATTTTTACATTCAAGGAACATAAATAGGAGGATTAGACTTCAACAAATGTACATACGTTAAAGCACGGCTTTCCTTCTGGTTTGGCTTCGGAAAATTCCTTCAGTGTAGCTGAAACGTATTAATTGAATGCTTAGAGAAATATGATATCGCGTGAAAACCAGATAATTCACACCTTTAATAACAGGTACCGTTAGTTGATTTTTGCAAAGAAATGACATTTCATTTATA